>NW_026068218.1:650551-701373 GCF_014885135.2 Alexandromys fortis
TTTTGTGCATCACAGGAGATGAGTAGAAGGGGAGGGGGAGAAAGAGAGGAGAGCAGAAAAAAATGTATAGCTCTATAAAACTATAAAGAACACAAAGGTTGTCCATTCCAAGGTGGTCAGATCTGGTTATGTTCATACACCACACACACACACACACACACACACACACACACACACACATTTAAAGAAAATGTTATGAATTTGGAAGTGATCCAGGTAGGCATAAGAGGAGTTGGAATAAGGAGGAGTGATGTGAACAAACTTTTAAAAGAAAAAAAAAACAGTTTGCTATCTTAGTGGCCTAAAATAAATCTTTTCCTCAATAAATCTTTCATATGTGCACAGAGTTCCCAAAGCCAGTTATTTTTCTTGCTTCAGTTTTAGAATATGAAGTAAAAACCAAAGGTTTGAGTGGAATAAGAAAAAAATAGACAATAAAGACATCTCAGAAGAAACATATTTATTCATCAAGACCTAACATAAATTAAAAGGATCTTTAAAACTCAAAACTGATAAGTTTTCATAGTCAGAAAACTTCAAAATGCAGGCATAAACACTTATAAAGTCATCTACCATTAGAACACACCAAAGGAGAAAAGCATACAAACATCTTAACAGACGTGACAAAATCTGCTAAAATTCAACATCCACTCATGATTTTAAAAGTATTCAGCAAACTAGAGTTTGAAAGGATCCTGTTTTCAGAAGAGACTGTAAGTCCAGGAATTAAGCTTTAGTTGGTTCCACTTACTGTCAAGATGATAGTCATGGGTTAGCGGGTGCAGACAGGGTTTTCAAAAGTAAAGATAAATAAATGTTGAATAAAAATAAGAAAGAAAAAAAGAATAACTATATGAATTAGTTGAATAACTAAAGTTATTGAGGACTATTTTCCCAAAAGCTCAAAATAATTATTGTAGGCTCTTTCATCACAGTTTGGGATGCACACTCACCCTTTTTTTCTGAAAATCTTAAAGCCAAAGTTTTCTTGCCACATGCAAAATCACAGATACTGATGTTGGTGATCACAGGTATTCAGCATCCTACTATCATTAGCGATAAAAGCCAAGACCTAGTCCTCAGTCTCAGCTTTTTAAAACAGGTTTAGTCAGAGGTCAGCACCCCCAAAATCTTCTGCAGATCTAAGATAGTACATACACTCACCTTCATACTCTCAAGAGTGGTCCATACTGTGTTCTTCTAATGGTTTACCCTAAGTCTATAATCTCAGCTACCAAATAGCATGAAACTGCATTCTCCAAAGATTTAAAGTGCTCAGGGAGAAGACATTTGAAAAGAGGAGTAATTGCCTTTGCCATTTCCCAGTAGGCTAATTTTTACTTTTTAAATAATTATTATTTCTTATTATTTTAAGTTATAATGCAATTAGTTCATTTATCCTTTCTCTTTTTTCACTCTGACTTCTTCTATCCAGCCCTTTGCTGCCTCTCAAATACATGGCCTCTTTTTTTTTTCCACAGAATTTATTTTCATTGTTTGGAAACTTCGTACATGCATATAATATCATAAAATCTACCCCCATGTCCTTCGCCTATTAATCCAACTTTAGCCTCACAAATTTATGCATTTTTTCCTCCTTTTAGTATTTTATATTTAAAATTATTTTAAGGTTTTAATGTATTTTCTTTAAAATATAATTATATCATTTCCTCCTTCTACTTCTTCCTTCTATTAATCCTGGGTTTCTCTACCACTTTTACTTCAAAATTTTATGCATTCTTTTACATTTTATTCATAATTTAAAATTAATTTTTAATTTTGTTTATAAATTTTAAAGCATTTTCATTAAAATGTAATTACAACACTTTACCCATTCTATTTCCTTACAGTCCATCACAACTCCCATCACTAAAATTAATTCCATGTCCCAGGCCCCATTTTCAAATTCAGGAAATTGAAATAAATAAAGTGGAGGTAGGCTCCAACTTGGTAGGGGTAATGGGAGAAAGAACAGAAGGTAGGAGGAGGTCCAAAGAACACCAAGGCTGAATGGTAAAGCCCCAGGGAATCAGAGAATTATGATTTTATATTTATCTAAGTTATACACACTACTGATTAGTATATATAAATACACACACACTCCTATAAATACATGGAATTATTTCAGTTGCTCTGGCAATGTTCTCTACAAGAATCAGAATGTAATAAAACCCCCCAGTACCAGGCATAAGGCACATCTTCCTAATGATTGGTGAGACTAGTCCAAATAAATTCTAGAAGAATACCAACTATTTCTGTGGCCCTTAGTTGCCTCTCACTGGTTGAATGTGAGCTCCTACCGCTGAAGAAACCATTTATCAAGTACAAGGATGCAGATGATCTAATTTGAAAGCCTCTTTCTGCAGTCTAACTTCCACTGTAGCAGAAAATACAGGTATAAACTGCCAGAAGAGTGAAACAGTTCATTGTCCTACCCATCTATGGCACGAATGAACCAAAACAATGACAAACATGCAAGGTATCTCTAAATGTACAATAGTGGCACTCCCATGTTAATGATAACCAATAGCTTTTTGCTTGGTCGTAAGAACAACTCACCAAGAAAGAAATCATTATTGGTATCAGAAACCTAGCTAACACCTTAGAGAGAGTGAGGTTGTGGATCTCAGGAGAGACTCCACCAAGGTGAACAATAGAGCAGCACAATTTGTATTACATCCTAAACCCCATCCTTACGTCCACTGGTAAGTGTATCTATCAACCCTGACAAATAAGTTTCTCTTTACAGCAAAGAGAGGCCATCTCAGGAAACCGCAACCAGACCCTGTACAAAGATATGTGGACCCTGGGGAACTAAGTTCCAGTGTATACATCTATATCATAGCTCCTGCATGTATGGCCCAAAGCACAAAGCAGAAGAGGATGCAGAATGTTTATAAGAAACACAATAGAAAAAATGTGGTGTGAAACAATCTTTCCCAGACATGGTTGGATAAACAAAATAAGAACAATGGCAATATCAATAGAAATGGTAATTCAGAATGGGGGCAATCTTGCAGGTTCCTGCATCTAGACAAGTAATTGTAGACAACTAATGATGCTGAAGGAGAATGAATTAACATCTCCGTTATATTAGTCTCCAAACTGGTAATCCAGAAAGAGTGGTCAGCTTGAAACCACATATACTCAAGCAATAACAGGCTCAGCAAGTTGTTGTACATTTTTGAATATGTTTTACAAGAACAATAAAAGATAAGCTGATGAAATATTTCTATCATCATAAACTTGCAGATCATAGGCAAATATTTGCACACAGTCATCATAAGAAATAAAAACCAAACTGTGATCAATCAGATTGCTAAGTCTTAAAAGTCTGCATTTCTTATAAACATCTAGCCATTGATATTCTTTGTCACGCTATGTTATGATGAACAGGTTTGAACAAGCCAGGACATACTCTGACCAGTTATATCTTACTCATATTGAAACTAGAGAGTTTAAAATAATACAGTTGTTAAACTGAAGAAAATATTTGTTTTCTTACCATTCCTTAATTTTTGTACATTATTCAAAACTTTTTTCTATTTTATCTTTTGATGACTGTTAGTTAGGTTGACAAGTGTGACCACCAAATTACCATATCTCTGCTTCAGCCACTGAAGACTGTTTCTAGACTTACATCTATTTATCTTTACAATTTTTCAATACACTTTAATAATAATGAGGTTATGAATAATGATTAACTTTTGGAGCTTCTTTTTAATCAAAATTTTTATTTTACCAGAGATAAAGAGAAAAACAATGGCTATGCTGGTACTCATAGGCACAAAATAAACACATATCTGTAACTATGATTTGGATGTGAAAGTGAGAGAGAGCAAGTGAGATGGACAACACTTTATATGTTGCTTTCCAAAGCCATCCACTTGGATGAAAATCTCATTATTTCGTTTATTTTTACAGTTAAACAGAATACCATTGTTTTTGGATATATGTTCAAGACTGGTACTGTCAGATCTTACCAAAAAAAAAAAAAGCTGTATTTTTAAATATCTGAAAAAGTTCAACAAATATGTTCCATAATGGCTGAACTAGCTTAGTCCAACCAGGGGTGAATAAGAGTTCCTCTTTACTTCACAGTTCCAAGTATTTGTAGACGCTTTCTTTTTTATTTATTTAATTTTATGTGTGAGAGTATTTTTATTACGTGTATGTATGCGGCTTACATCCAAACTTGGTGCACAAAAAGTCCACAGAAGAAGCTTTGATCCTCTGGACTAGAGTTACAGACAGTTCATAGAGTCATAAGTAATCACAATGGGTTATGTGTAAAAATCCAAATGTGTAACACAGACAAAACACATCCTTGTTCAAAAAAACCTTATTGATCAGGAATGTAAGTATATGAATATACCAAGTTGTGAGAGCTGTGCCTGTTGGAGAATTGATTCTGCCCATAGTTGACTGAGTGAAAGGAAACTTTCAACTAAAAATATATACAAAATAGAGACGGTCAGATTTGTGACAAACATAATAAATGTAGCAAACTAGATACTCAGGAATTTGTAGAAAGAAGTCCTAGGGCAAGACAACCTCAGAAAGGGATGGTGATTTCTAAAATAGTAGCTGAAAACAGAAAATTTTCAGAAAGAAATTCTAATTATGCAGATTATAGGATCTAACATGTAATAATACCTGTATATAAACTCCTAAAATCAAGTAAATCAGATGGGAGATAACGGTGTTAGAAAGCAAGGGGCCACACATGTTAACATAATTGATATCATTTTCCCTATTGAATTTTTTAATAAAGATTAGAATGTTTTATTGGTTGTATAAAATTACTTTGAATATTTACATATACATAAATTAGTATGGAATTCTATCATTACTAAATAATTTTCTGTTAAAACTTAAAATTCTTTTAATTACTTACTTATATTTCTTCAGATATAATTATTACAATACAAATTCATAAATGGTTGACACAAAGTAAATTCTGGAGATCTATAATATACAAAAGTATGGTAGATATTTTCAAACATTAAAAAATAAACTTAAGCAAAGACATGTTGAAGATAATTAATGGCCTATATCAATTTACAATAAAATCTGTAATCATTTCATGAATGTACACGTCTATCAAGAATTTTCTTAAGAGCTGACTTGACATCCTTATTTCTCAGGCTGTAGATCAATGGGTTCAGCATAGGAACAACAGTAGTATAAAACACGGATGACACTTTCCCTTGATTCATGGAGCTGACTGATGATGGCTGTAAGTACATGAATGCAGCAGAACCAAAGAAGACAGCGACAGCAGACATGTGGGAGCTGCAGGTGCTGAAGGCTTTGGTCCTGCCTTCAGTTGAACGAATGCGTAGGATGCTGACAATGATAAATATATATGAAGTAAAGATCGTCAAAGTAGGAGTGAGGATGTTTATTGCACTTAGGAAAAGGACCAATAATTCATTGATGTATGTGCTAGAGCAAGACAGTTCCAAGAGTGGAAAGAGATCACAAAAGTAGTGGTTAATCACATTGGTCTTGCACAAAATGAGTCTCAACATGAAACCTGTGTGAACTGATGACCCAATAAAACCCAAAGTATAAACTCCCACTGTGAGCCAGAAGCAGAGATGATGAGACATGGTGACATTGTAAAGTAAAGGATTGCAGATGGCAACATAGAGGTCATATGCCATTGCAGCCAACATGTGACACTCCGAAATGGCAAAAAAAGAGAAAAAGTAGAGTTGAGTCATGCATTCAGGGTAGGAGATGATGTTCTTCTCTTTCAGAAAATTTTCCAGCATTTTGGGGGTAATGACAGTGGAATGGCAGAGGTCAATGAGAGACAAATTGCTGAGGAAATAGTACATAGGAGTTTTCAGGTGAGAAGTGAGCCCAATCACTGTGATCATGCCCACATTGCCCACTACTGTGATGATGTAGATTCCTAAGAAGAGGAGGAAGAGGGGCAGCTGCAGAGCTGGCTGTTTGGAGAGACCAGCCAGGATGAAGAGAGTTACCACTGAATGATTTCCAGTATCCCCTTTCCTGTCAGAAATTTAAAGAGAGAAAGTTCACAGAGTGGGTAGCTGTTGGTGTGTATGTATGCACATGTGTGCTTAGAAATCATGTGAAGATTTATTTCATCCCTCCTCAGTTTAGGCAACATACTGTATGATCTTTTATACTTTTTATGTGGTTCAATCAATGACCCATGATAAAATGTATGACACAGAAAAACAGGTCTTAGAATCAAGAGAGATGGGAGAAATCTTTAAAACACTGAATCAGCTGATTTTCTATATCACAAGAAAGATTATCTTTGAATTCTCTCTTTTCTTCAGATATTAAAATATACTAGCACCATGAAGAGTGACTAAATGTAGTATTGACCTATAGTAGAGAATATTTGCAAATGTTTTCTATGACTTCTTAATATAGGACTAACCCATGTACAAAGTAGTAATTTTTATGTTGACTCATTTTTAACATTACAATCCCAAACCAAAATTATGTCCCAATTTTTTCCACACTGTCCTACTGACTCTTGAAGATAGGAATATTACTGCCTTTCTGAGAATACCAATTTTATCCTTTTTAGATTTTCAATGAATGATAGACTTCTATATTTTTCAGACTTTAACAATCACTAGGAAATAAACACAATAGCTCAAAGTTATGCCATATTTTCCACCAGATAAACTGGAGACTCTTGTTGGTCCAAATAGAATGGACTTTATGATTGAAATGATAGAACCTGAGAAAATATTTACATTTATAATTTACAAAAAAAGAGTTTGCCATAAAGTATTTCTTATGCTCTATATTGTTTACTTTTTATAATTACATAGTTTGTAGAATTTGCATGAAGTATCTGTATGGATTGGGAAAACTCAGTTAGGAAATTAACCCCAGGTCACAGGTTCTGGTGCTTTGGGAACTTGCAGGTAAAAGACAGCCACAGGGTGGTGCCACTCCAATGAACAATATGAGGTAGAAAAATGGGAGAAAAAGAGAAAGTGCAGTGGTTTGTGCACTCTGTGGTTAAGTGGACAAGAAGAAGCAGGGCAATGAGGAACAAGGCATTTGGGTCCATAACATGTCCAGCCTTGTGTTGCTGCCAAATACAGTATCTATATCCTTGGATTTACTGCAGCTTGGCTCTGTGTTGATGTCCATGTACCATATTGCCACTTAGGGCCATTGGGATGCCTGTGGTGGAACATGCTGCTAAACTAAACCATGCCATACTAAACTTAGTAGTCTGAGATGCTACCAGAGGCCATTGTGATATCTGGGTTCAGGCTGTGGTTAAGAGCCATATCTAGGTCCATTGACCTATGTCAAGGTTTATGATAATGTCAATGTCCATGTTACCACCAGAGTCCATGTGACAACTAGTTCTGGTGGCCTAGACAACAGAGAGCTGCCTCTTCTTATTGCAGAATACCTCAATAGGAAAGCTATCTAATTGTTTCTGAATGAACTGTACCCAGTGGCATGGGACTGGAAGAGCTGGCCCTGATTATCAATGGCCTTCGGAGGACTATACTCCTTGACAGACTTTGCACCTTAGATCTGGCTTCACCTCTCACTTTGTAGTTGGAGACCTGGCCCAACATAGGAGAGGTGGCCTTGGCACTTGGCTGAGCTGGTAGTCCCATTAGAGTCCTGAAATGACCAACTCAGCCACCACCAAATTCCACATCCAGGCCTTTGAGTTGATCTTCCCAATCATCAACCCCATCTGTGAACCCCTGGAATATGTGAAGTGACAAGACATAAAGAATCATAGCCTAAGGTTTTCCATGATTTGTAGCAAGAACAGATTATCTAAGAGAGGTTTGGTGAGGGTCCTGTACTGAATGTTTACCAGAAGCCAGATGATTTAAGAGAAATATAGCTTAATTCAATGAACATTTACAAGCAAAGCTGTTTGAGAAAAGGGTATATACTGTTTGATACATTTCAGCTCCTGAAGTTGCTATAAAAAATGTATACATTATGGAAATGTGGAAAATTCAGAGGAGCAAAGTGAGTTTTGTTTGTTTGTTTGTTTATTATTTTGTTGTTTCTATTTTTTTTATTTTTATTTATTTGTTTATTCATCTTGAAGGGTGGAAGCTACCGGGGTGGAAGGCAGACATGGAAGGATTAGAAAATGAATGGGATTGGGTTGCATGATGTGAAATTCCTCAAGGATCGATACATTATTATAAGAAAAAAAGGAAAAATAAATTCTACCCTAAATTGATAATCCTAATCAGATATATGATTCTTCCAAAAACTGATGCAATTTTTATTGGCATTTGATAATGAATAAAATTGGATATAGAAAATAAAAATTCATAGTTTTAATATCTAAGAAACAGTTGGTTTCATAACAAGTGTCAATAAAACCCTATCACATGAAGAATAGTATAAATGATGGGATGACTAACTAACATAGCACAAAAACATATAGCACACAACATTAATATCTAAATACTTGACTCATTGTTATTTTCAAGATGTGTTGTAAAACTCCCCAAACTTCTTAAGAGCAGAATCACTGTTATCTGTACTATGTGAAATGTACATTAAATATTTCTATCAGTGGAACTCTAAAAACACTAGTAATTCTTTAGAATATGCTCTATGGGATTTTTCTCAGAAATATCTTTTATTCAACTAGAAATATACTTTTGGAGGCTTTTACTTGTTGCTGTTGTGTTTTGTTTTTCCTAAGCATAGTTATCTATAGCTCATGCATAATACTTGTTACAGTGCAGTATTTCATTATATTTTAATTTTTTATGTAGTCCATATTTTCCCATATCTCAAATAAAGTTCAGTCTGCTTCTTTGTTATAAAATGATTGATATTACCATCTAACAGAGAAGTTTTATTTTATTTTATTCTGACATATAACCTGATTACAAAAGAGGAAATGTGGACATTCCTCAATTTTAATACAAATAATTTAGAATCTTTTTGTAAAATCTTATCCAAAAATCCTATATCATAATCGCAGTTCTGAAGATGCTTAATATTGAGAAGCAGAATTAATACTACAATGCTCTGTGTACCCAGAAATATACTCCTTTTGCTTACACGTACACAAACATACAGCTTTTATAATTGTAACTTGGCATGCCAGAATGTTTTCCTCACAAAGTTGCAAATTGAGTACAGTGTTTTATATCATGCCTTGCTTGTGGCACTTCTGAAAAGCAACATATTCTATTTAAAATTGCTTAATGAATCTTACAATGAACAGTCATTCAAAAGGACTATGACCAACCCTTACATTGCTACAGGTGAAAGAAATAAACAAGCAGAGCATACTAATGTTTTCCCTAGCAGTAGGTAAGGGAGGCTAAGAAAGCCTGTTCATCAAAAAGCCCTGCTCCTAAAATGCACAAGTGTAATACACATATATGTTTATGTGCATCTCTGTGTAGATTAGGAAAGAAATAAGCACAGGGGATTATGAAATTACAAAGATAAAGCCTGAATTTCAGACCTACCCTCCTTCCCAGAAAACTTGGAGGTCAGCATTTTTCATCTCCATTCTTCTGAAGGGAAACGGACTTTGAGGGCTTGAACAATGCCTACTCAATCATTTTCTTTGAGTGACCAATCTTGCTTGGTCTCTAATGAGGATGACACACAAAGTCAATTGTTGTTTAACAAAACCTGGTATATGTGACTGTTGTTTTATGCTGGATAGAGAAACTAATAGCTATCAGGAGAAATTATGATTAATAAGTTCCCAATAGAATCTGATCCTACTCCTCAACTCTCGGGAAAATCAACAATAAGTAATTGTATTTCCCCTGTGGTATGCACACAACCTTGACAAGTAGTTTTCCTTCCTTCTCTGTAGACTGAGGATTTAAACAGGAATGAGAGAGGTAGCATTAGAGCTCAAGGTGTTTTAATAATATTGTCCAAATTCTACATTTAAGGAAATTGTTATACCTAGACTGCAGGAATTGCTAAATGTAGTTACTAACAAGAGAAAAAAGAGAAAAAGTAGGCCCTAGTTCTAGGGAACTCACTAGGCTGAACTGATGTAAAAATTACAAAAGTTGTGCACACCAAACTTAATGTGTAGTGTCTTGAAGAATTTCTTATTCAGGAGCAGACCTGAGAAGCCTTTTTTGTTGATAAAGATAATTAAGAACTGTGAAAATATGTGTGTGTGTGATACAAAATATATTTCACAAAAATCATTTGTTGAAAAGTTGCATTTAGTGTTATATTGTTTTTAAAATAGTTTCACTCTAATGGTGTTACAATTACCTTTACCATTCCCTTTCTTCCCTCAGTGCTATTCAAGTGACATCATTCCAATAGGTACAGATATACATAAATAGATAGATAGATAGATAGATAGATAGATAGATAGATAGATAGATAGAGATAAAGAGATATATTATCTATATATAATCTGATGAGTCTATTTTATTTCTATGTCTATTGTTTCAGGGCAGACCACTCTACCTTAAAAAGCTAGCAAAGGGCTTTATCTCTGTAAGCGGCTAATTATCCTCCCTACTGTTTTGATAGTTTATAGTATTTATTTATTTATTTATTTATTTATTTATTGCTGATAATGAATTGGGTGGAAATTTATTTTAATACTATTATTTGGCTGCCTTTGGGACCAGCCTGGTTTACAAGACAGGCTCTAAAGCTATAGAGAAACCGATTTCAGAAACAAAGCAAAACAAAAACCCAATTATTTGGTATACATATTATCTTACCATTTATTAAAGATGAAGACAAACTTCTTTCTTGAATAGTTGATATGCTAGTATGAAGAACATTTTCAGCACTTTTCAGATTTGAATGATATTTTTATCACACTGATACATCTCTAGAACAGAAAAAAAACATATCTAGGGCCATTTCAGAGATGGTTGAAAATTCTGACCTAATCCTAAAACCAAAATTTATTTAGCTAATTTGTGTGTATGTGTAAATCCTAATTTATCAATCCAACCAACAGTTTTTAAAGACAAACTCTCTTTAAATTTTTTTTTTAAATATTAATCTGTGTACATCCCAACAGCAGTTTTCCCTCTGTCCTCTCCTTCCATCTTGCCCCATCCCCATCCACTCCTCCTTTTTCCTTAGAAAAGGGCAGTCAGAGGTAAATTAATGACATCCAGCTTCCATCCTAAGGAGGCAACTGTATGTGATATGGACGCTGGGAGATTGCTCAAATCTGTCTTGGAAGGCTGCCTACTAGAGCAAGCCATGGTTTCGAATGGAAGCAATAAAAGAGGGAGATAAAGGCCAGCAACCCCAAACCAAGAGGGATTGTCTCACACAGACAAGTAATTCAATGAGAACCATTGAGTTTTCTCCATTTTCTCCTGTGAGTAATGCAAGAAGAACTCTGAGGTCGTGTTGCCCTGGTGAGTGTCCATCTTCACCATTTACTAACTGTGTGACTTTGGGCATTGCTTTTTTTTTTTCTCTTTTCTGGTTTATAGTTTTTAGTTCATGTGTGAAACTCTGTGAAATTTACCCCTTTCCATGAAACAGTCTATTGATTTGATTTTGTGTTGGTCTTGATTATGCTATCATTTTTACAAAAATCAGTTTTACAATGCACTTTCTGATATTATATTTCTTATAAGCTTTCTGCTCCATCTTCTGTGATGTCCATGTGCTGTGGGGCAATGGTCTATTTTCTGTCAATTATATTTTAAATAAATGCTGATTGACCAGTAGCCAGGGAGGAAGTATAAGCGGGACAACCAGACAGGAAGTAGACGCAGGTCAATAAGAACAGGAGAATTCTAAGAAGAAAGTCCTGGTCTGCAGTCCTGTCTCAGCCACAGAAGAACCAAGATGTGACTTCCTCACCGAATAAGGTGCCAGCCACGTGGCTAGCATAGACAAGAATAATGGGCTAATATAAGTAATAAGAGTTAATAAGAAGCCTGAGCTAATGGGCCAATCAGTTTATAACTCTGTGTGATTTCTTTGTGACTTAACAATTGCAGAACCTAGCAGGACAGAAACCCGGACCAAAAAAAAAAAAAAAATGGCACCCAACATGGGGCACCAATTGTTGCAAGGAGGGGCTGCTTGTTTGTCCCAGCTGCACGGCTAGCTTAGCCCCAAAATAACTACACAGAAATTATATTAATTAAATAAATGCTTGGCCCATTATCTCTAGCCTCTTATTGGCTAACTCTCACATCTTGATTTAACCCATTTCAATTAATATGTGTATTGCCACATGGCATTTGTTTACCAGGAATGATTTGGCATGTCTGTCTCTGGTGGCTCCATGGTGTTCTTCCCCTAATCTGCCTTTCTTCCTCCCAGCATTCAGTTCTGTCTTCCCCTCCTACCTAAGTTCTTCCCTATCAACTAGGCTAAGTCAGCCTCTTCATTTATTAACCAATGAAAGCAACACACAAACAGAAAAAACTCATATTCCATCCATGAATCACAGACACAGGATATATAGTGTAGACGCTGGGATTCAATGTTTCATTGATCTCTGCTTTATATCTATCTGTGGAATTCTGTGATAGTTTCTATTTGCTATAAAGAGTCTTCTTTGATGGGCAGCTGCACAAATCTGTGGGTATAAGGACAAGATTTAGAATATAGTAACATAATGTAATATAATGTATTGCAATATTTTATAATATTATTGTGCAATATTTTTACTACATTATATGTAATATATAATACATTTATACACACATAATTACACACACATGGAAATTAAACCGCTTGGACTGACAAGGCATGCCACATGTACCAGAGATCAGCCAACTCCTAATCCTTTGCTGAAGGAACTTTTGAGTGGTTTAACTGGATAGATCAAATGACTCTTAATATAATGTAGGCTGACACTGCAATCATAAATACAGAGGGCACTGTTGTTAGCCATAAAGTGAGGAAGCCATGTCTTATTATAACAGAATGATTTGACATTCATGAAAATGATACACAAAAGGTTTTCAATGAAATGTGTCTGTCTAATGTTTGGAAGTACAAGATGGAATCAAGAAAACTCTTCAAGAAAAGAAATTATTGTAGACTGCCGATGAACTGAGTGCAGATCCTGTTGAGATGTCAGAAGAACATGCCCATCCAGCAGCACAAGTATACTTTGTTTGTTGGTCTGATATTTCAAGAAAATATGTAATAAAGTAAATATAATTTTATTCATTAGATATGATGGCTGATTTTTAAATGCAGCTTAGCTAGACTTCAACAGGTGAATATGGAGAGGTATGTTGTCTGTCTGGACAGGACACAGTAGAGAGGAAAGAAAGAACATTTTGGGGGGAGATATCTTCCTTTGTCTCCTAAACAGATTTTTGGATGGTTATACAGAATAGTGACATAAAAGAGTCACAGCTAACATATAAAATAAAATATAAATATTTGGTGTTCAATAATTTCATAAACTATTCTAGGAAGAGGTCAAACAGAACAGTTTCATACCCTAGCATGCAATTCTGAAACTGAAGTGACACTGGGTGACTGTACAGGCAGCAAGATGTCTCTGTCATTTCTAGAGTTTTGAAAGTTGCTTACTTTTTATTTACTTGGGTAATATATCCTTCTGGAGTCTTTGATGGAGTTGAAGAATAGTTAGATAGTTATAGTTATAGTTTTCCATTGTTATGATAAAAGATAAAATAGATACAAATATTGTAAATATAATCCTTGCTTGATAATTGTTTTGTTATATGTAATTTTACTATGTTAAAGTTAAAGCCTTTGTTTTTTTGTTTAAACAGAAAAAGGGGACATTGTGTAGAAGGTTTTTCTGTTTATGTATTGTTTTCATTGGTTGAATAAAGAAACTGTCTTGACCTTTTGATAGGGCAGAACTTAGATAGGTGTGGAAAAGAGAACTGGATGCTGGGAAGAAGAGCAGTGTGGCAGATGCCATGAATGTCCTGCCTGAGACAGATGTAGGTTAGAATCTTGCTAATAGGTATCACCACAGTCAGGTGGCAATACACAGATTATTAGAAATGAGTTAAATCAAGATGTGAAAGTTAGCCAATAAGAGGCTAGAGATAATGGGCCAGGCAGTGATTTAATTGCTACAATTTCTGTGTGATTATTTCTGGTGTAAGCTAGTGGGGTGGTTGGGATGACAAGCAGCCCACTCGCTCCTTACTAAAACTAAGAACTATAAAGTTTTTTATTTTTTAAATTTCATTTTACATTCCCACCCCACCTCCCACCCCCTGCTTTGCCCCCCCAAAGCCTAACACTTATCCATTTCTCCCAAATGTTAAGTGCTCCCATGGGGAGTCAATAAAGTTTGGCAATCCCCATCTGCAATAAGGCTAAGAATGGCATCTCACCATAGGGAATGTGCTCCAAGACGCAAGCACATGTAACAGGGATTGATCTTGGTCCTACTGCCAGGGGTCCATCAGAGAGTCCAAGCTTCACTACTGTCTTCCACATATGGAGGGATAAAAATTAAAAAAAAGAAAGAAAGAAAAAGAAAAAAAAAACACATTCAGAGGCAGTTGCAGGGGCAATGTAGAGGCAGGAATGAAAAAGAAACAAATGGACCTTTTACTTTCCAGGACAAGTGAGATGAATTCTTCTTCACTGTTGTAAAGAAAAAAATCAGGATTTTGTTTGCATGTAGTTATTTCTGTAGGGTTGAGGCTTTGTGTTCTTTTCCTATACAAGATTTAAATGAACTGATACTTAAACACTACTCTGCTCGTGCCTTATGCAAAGTAAAGCTTGATGATGCATTAACTATCTTTAGATTTTTCTAACCTATAATCTCAAGAAACTTGTACCTGGTGCTTTCAAACTCTCTTCTAGATCTAACTTTTTCCCTAGATTTCAGTAGTTTTTTTTTTTTTTTTTTTAAAGAAACATCCAATGTTAGATCCCTTTTAATGAAGACTATGATTTCTGTGTGCATATATTTCATATATCATTAACCTTTCATTTTGGATACAGCATTAGCTCTGGGTAGCCTTTGTAATGACTGTTAAAATATGCCTGAGAAAATTTGTTTTCTTGTTGGATAAACACAAGAGGTACGTGAGGGTAAATCCTCATTTGTAAAAAACCTGATGGGATCGTGTATTAAGGTCCATGTTGGAAAAGTCTAGTTTGTGATATATAGTGGGTTTTCCTTGATTGGAAAGTATGAGAGTGTAATACTCAGCTGTTCACAATCACCTATTGTCTTTATAGGAAGATAGTACCTGACAGAATATCCTGTTTAATTAAACCCTCCTAGAGTTAACTCTTATTTTATAAATAGTGTTAAAGTTGCAGTCCTCTGTGTATAGTGTATATACATTCAAAAGTTTTCTTATAATATTAATCTTTATAAATTTATTTGGTTTTTAATTGTTTTCTCTTATTTCCTACTACTATTTTGTTTATCATTAGTCATTTTGTTTATCATTAATCTGTCCTTGGGTGTTTTGGGGTAAATGAGTAATTGGATAAAGCAATAACAAATTGATGTTAAAACGTTTCCTTTCCTACCTCATTCTTCTCCTTCACAATTGTTCATGATTTTTAGGATGGGGCTTATCATTTGTCAGAAAAATTTTCCAATTTTATTCTTTTCCCATATGAACAATAATAAAAATTGATGCTAGAGTAAAAGAATATATCTTACGTTTTTGAAACTCAGAAATGTAAGCAAACAAAGCACCATGACTCTACATGAAGAAGAAATATGAATATGGGATTGTAAGGAAATGATGAGTCAAACAACAGTGCAAAGAATGTTGACTTGATAACCATAAAAATGGATAGTAATCGGGTTCTGTTTTTTATTGCCACTCTGGTTTAAGAAAGTGGAAACACCGTATAAGTAGGACTACGGTAGCCCTTTGCTTACATATACACTAAGATAGTTCTCTCTATATATTTAAATCTCAGAGTTAAACGTCAGTTATTGTAATCATTTAACATACAATCCAAAAAAATACTTTTTGAATCATTGCCCAAGAGGTCAAACATCCATCTACAAAACATTTAAATAAACAAAGGCTATTGATGAATTTACTTATTGTCAATTTAATGTACGTGAGATTTGTCTGAGCAGAGCCGAGCTAACATATGCAAATATAACCAATGACACAAAGGGCTTTGACAAATTTTAGGGAGGTTTATAGGATGCTAACTGTAAATAAACTCTGGTTATAACAGAGAGTCACAGTTTTCTATGTGCCCATGATATTGAGACTCAATTTCTACCTTTGGTACATTACTTTCAAATCATTATGTACTAACAGTAATCTCAAATTCAGTGTTATTAATTAAGGCTTGTAGAATATTTCCTTCCCTAAATTACAGGATGTATACTCTATTGCTAATGAAAACTATTTTTTGTTGTGAGGAAACTTATCTTCTGTTTTAACTTTTTAAGGGCAACTTTGACATCTTTATTTCTCAGGCTGTAGATCATGGGATTCAACATAGGCACAACAATGGAATAAAACACAGAAGAAAATTTGCCTTGGCCCAGGGAGCTGACTGACGATGGCTGTAAGTACATGAATGCTAATGACACAAAGAAGACAGAAACAGCCAAGATGTGGGAGCTGCATGTGCTGAAGGCTTTGGACCTGCCCCCTGCAGACTGAATATGAAGAATGTTGACAATGATGAAGACATAAGAGCTAAGGATGATCATAACTGGTGCAATAATATTAAATGCACTGAAGGACAAAGCTAGTACTTCATTGATAAAAGTACTAGAGCAAGCGAGCTCCAGTAATGGAACGAAATCACAGAAGTAATGGTTTATTATATTAGCTTTACAGAAGAGCAGTCTTATCAGGAAGATAGTGTGAACTGTGGCACTCAGTAAGCCCATACCATATACCCCAGCTATCATCCACAAACAGACTTGATAGGACATGGTTACATTGTAAAGCAAAGGGTTAGAGATAGCCACATAGCGATCATATGCCATTACAGCTAGCATGTGACATTCTGCAACAGCAAAAATACAGAAGAAGTAGAACTGAGCCATGCATTCTGGGTAAGAGATGATATTCATCTCTGTCACAAAGTTCACCAGCATTTTGGGAGTAATGACAGTGGACTGACAGCAGTCAATAAGGGACAGACTGCTGAGTAAATAATACATGGGTGTGTGCAGCTGAGAACTGAACAGAATCAAGATGACCATGCCCAGGTTTCCCACAACTGTAACCAGATAGACTCCTAGGAAGATGAAGAACAGAGGCAACTGGAGCTTTGGGTTCTCTGTTAACCCAAAGAGGATGAACTCAGCCAGAGCAGTTTGATTTACTTCTTCCATTCTCTTCTGGAATCTCTATGTTAGAAGAAGATTAGATACAGAATAAGTTTTGAGGATCCATTCTCCTTTAACTCAATGAATTTTAAAATAGAATTCAAATGCCACCAGGTATTTTTAATCTTTTACCACCTTCTTTTCTACCTAAGGAGTAAGATAATTAGCAAAGAAAAAAAATCACAGAGATGTTTACGTATTGGTGACTTTTGTCTTAAGAGTTATATTACTGGTATCCATTTTCTATCACATGGAAAACATAAATCCAGAAAATTAAACCTAGGACCTTTAATTGAGTTTCTCAAAAATGACTCATGTCTTATTTATATCATCTCTCTTTAGGAAGAAAATGTCTTGCTGTGGTAAAGTAAAAACTATCCACAAGAGAATCATAGCTATAATTACAGTTAATGGTGAAATAATTGAAGATTTTACAATAAAATAATGAACAAGAGAATTGTCTATCTCTTCATTTAATGCTTATTTTTTCTGTAAAATCAGACACACATAAGAATGTACTTAAAATAAGTAGATTAGAAATCAAGAAGATAAACATCTACTAGTACATACATATAACTTGGCATATAAAAAATCCAGAATTGGCTAAAGAGAATTATTAAATGTAATTAGCAGTATATCAAGGTAACGTTATTAAGTTAAGATCACAGGACATTGAATAAATTTAAGAAAATCACCAACAAGCTATAATGAAATGTCTTGGGGTTATTTGTTGGATCCTTGTTTTTCTTTGACTCAGCAGATGACATTGTCCATATTTCACAAAAAAACAGATTCCCCATTCTAGATCAATTCCAAATCATAAGCAAAAATATCACAAGCACTAGAGACTGATACTGTTAACTAGTGTTCATTTTCAGCAGTTGTTTTTATGGTAACTCTTAGCTTTATAACTATTTATATTGACAGAATATATCATTTCTATTTTAATGCTTCTCTTGTGTATACCTTTACTATGATAAGCTGGGAACCATATATTGTGACAGCATGTGTCTTCCTAAATGAGAATGTTAAGAATATAATTCCCAATACAACATACTGATGAAGATCAGCAATTCTAGGGAGCATAGGTTATGTTGGAAATTGGTTAAAGCTATTATGAGAGCAGACTGGTGTGTGATCCCTACGTGGGGCTGACTCTTTCATTTTTTATATCTTTCATAATTTACTTCCTTTTTCCTTTAACCTTTTACCATACCACCATTCAGGAAAAGGGACTTCCCTTGATGTAGGCTTTTGATCTTCGGCTTCTCAACCTTCAAAGTCATATGACAAGATAAACACATTTCTGATAACTAAACATCTCTTTCCTGTGGTATTCTGATTTACCAAAAAGAACAGACCCTCTAGATCTTCTAGATCTCTAAATGTATTCATTGGTTGGCTCCATATATTTCTTGTCCTTTGCAAAGCTAACCCAAAAAATATCAATCTCCTTTACAAAAATCTCATTACCCTTGCTCATTTATGGCATATCTAACCATACTTATGGGCTTTGACCAATTTCCTTGGTTAACCTTCCCTTCAGCCCATTTCTAACAACCATACTTGGTTCCATTGTCTTCTGTATAGTTCTGCTGTGTCACTAGAGTGTTGGTATACCTTTGTGTTTGGTATAGAATTCCTCAATGCCTGCTTTGCATAAATTGTCTTGGGCTCTATTTTACAGATGCATCTTAAAGATAAAATAATTATAAGAAAAATATCAAAATAACAAAAAGTTACATATCATGACTGTTATAGAAAAGTACATTGAGTATATCAACAGGTAACCGGTGTAAGTTCTAATCTTCCTTCTCCAATCTAACATAATGTTTGTTGTTGTTAAAGGTGAGGTTTGTGTTTTAGTCACTAATGTTCAGCAAAACAATTTGTAAAACATCAGTACAATGAAGCAATATTAGCCTTGCAAATAAGCACCATATTAAAACCCAAGCGAAGGTGTTGTGTAAAGTAATTTTTAAATTTAAATATATTTGATTATATTAATCTCTTACCCAAAGCCAGATTCTTCCTTATTACCTATACAAATATAAATTCTTTCTCAACAAACAATAGAACTAAAAACCTCCAAAAACCAAGAATAAAAAATAAAATCATACTCCCTCCAAATAAAACTACGAAACAGTAACCAAATAAAAGCACATGCACAAAATCTCTGGAGTCCACATTATGTTGGTCAACTACTCCTAAACATGAGTCCTGTCCTGGAATGGTTGATATACTAAGTATTACTCTATTGCTGAAAACTAATTTTGCTTTTGTCAGTAGGAGTAAGTGGCGGTTAAGTTTTTAGCATTTATCCATGAGGTTTTCATTCAGTAACTCAATTTTCTTTTTCATTTTTCTTTTCAAATTTGTATTCTTTTCATTTCCTTCTATGATTCATCTAGGAATTCATGCTCTATATTAATAATAGTGAATAATTATGACAAGGATGGACATCTTTATCTCCTTCCAGGTTTTTAGATGTAATAGTCTCAGATTATAAAAATCGTCAAATGCTTAGCTTATAGCTCTTGGAGTTTACAACAATCTGTTATGAGAGTCCTTTTTTCAGCCTGGTTATATTAATTTATAGCTTCTCCGCTTCTTTTGGTCAGTTTTGATACAGCTTCATAAATATTGCTTTTTGTTAGCCCCCAAATTACTCTTTACTTGATTCTTTGAATAACTGTTTTAGTCTCTCTTTCATGATTTCTGACTTGTTACTATTTCTTGGCATCTATTCGTTTGGGGTTGACATGTTATTTTCTTTTTTTCAACACCTTGATGTACATCATGAAGTTAGGTTATTTTTCTTTTTGGTTTTTCGAGACAGGGTTTCTCTGTGGTTTTGGAGCCTGTCCTGGAACTAGCTCTTGTAGACCAGGTTGGTCTCGAACTCACAGAGATCCACCTGCCTCTGCCTCCCAAGTGCTGGGATTAAAGGCGTGTGCCACCACCGCCCGGCTCAGTAACTCAATTTTCAATATAACAAAATAAAATATAGTAGGATAAAACAAAACAAAACAAAAAACCTATAACATCAAAGTTGTTTAAGACAAACCAACAGAAGAAAAAGAGCCCACAAGAAGATACAAGAATCAGACACCAATCATACATTAGGGAATATGATAAAAACATTAAGTTGGAAAACATTGTATATATACACAGGACCTGGTACATTTCATGCTCATTATTTATTATTTATTTTTATTTTTATCATTTTATCTTTAATATCAGCAATTATATAACTATATATTTATTATAAATCATAAACATTTTTTCTACATAAAATTACATCTGTAGCAATTAGCACCACATCATTAACATATAAATTAAAAATCATTCAGCAAGCTAAGTAACAAACAGCTTCAAAATGACTGTGAAGCAAACCATCTGAATTAAAATTAGTGTACACAGAAATGCTTCTTGTGATTTAATATTGTAGGGAATGATATAATGCTTATGGAAGCTGAAGAAATGAATGAATCTGGATATTAACTGGTTTCTGTTGACATAACATCACGGGAATGAGGGAAATATCACAATATTACACTCATAGCTAAAGAACTACAGAAAAGACTCTGTTATGTTGCAGTGAAGGTACATCATGTACAAGTCAACTTACAGAAGCAAACATTCAGTTGGAGGCTTGATTAGACTTAAAGAGGATTTAGCCCATGCACAGTATGGTAGAGATCTAGGTTTCAGGGAGGCTTGCATGATGCTGTGCCAGTAGCTGAGACCTACATCCCAATCCATAGGCAGGAAACAGAGAGAGTGAAACTAGAACTTGCATGGGTTTTTGAAACCTCAAAGTCCATTCCCAGTGACCAAGGTCCCCCCCAAAAGGACACACACCTTCCAAAAAAGAGCATGACTCTTAATCCTTCCTAAATAGTCCCCCATCATGATACTCAATACTCAAATATATGAGCTTATTGTGGTCATTCTCATTCAGCTCATGACAGCTATCCAATGCTAACTGGATAGTCATAAACACATATACATATGAGCAATGCTGAATGGACACTTGTCAGGTTCTTTCTGTATATGCATATACACATATATGTTTGATATGTCATCTATATCTATATCTAATCTATATCTATATCATCTATATCTATATCTATGTAAAGAATGAGTCAGGAATTTGAGAGCTGTTGAGAGTTAAAGTTGTAGGAGAGAGAGGGAATGTGAAATGATATAAAGAGTTTTTAAGTATGAAATTCCCCAAACAATTTTAAATTAAAAAGACATAAATAAAGCCATGTTATCAATTACATTTTAAAAAAGAAAGTCAGGATATTAGAAGAAAAATGGGTCTTGAAAGATAAAATTGAAATAAGTCTAAAATCAAGAGAATACAGAGCAGAGTAGGGAGGTCTAAGATATTTAGGAGCTAAGGACTTATATCTGATTATACCTCTCCTGATTCCCAGACAGCTCAATGCTGGGTACTTTTCTTCTCCTTTGCACTAGAAGTAAAAATTACTTTGAGCATCAGATCCAGAGTATACAGAACTATCACTTGAGCCACTATTCCTTAGAACTGGCTTTCAAATCATTTGTTATTCTACTAAGGTGGGTTTGTATAAACGTTTTATATGTTAGGCATAGGCAGCAAGAGATTTATTTGAAAAAGAATAAATAAGAGCTATCTCCCTCAAGAGTCTCATCCATAAAGTTTCATCTCTGGGGAAATCAACAAGCAGAATTAATAGACATATTCCCCTGTGGTTCTCTAGTGTGTAATGTAGCCCACTGTTAGAATTCCTAGCTCTTTTTAAAGTATAGACTTAGTAAAAGTATGTGAGAAACACAAAAATATTCCAAAAACTTTAAATATGTACAGCAAAGATATTTTTAAAAACTATTTCCTCGAAAGAAAATTAAAGAACAGGGTAAGCAACTAAAAGAACTTGAACATTGAAACTGTCGTTTACAGCTGCCAAATATGCTTAGATAGTTTGAGGGAGTTTCAAAAATCATTTTACTTGAAAAATTTACCCCAAAATTGAAAAAAAACAATTTTCTTCCCACCAAACTTATAATGATTTAACTATTTTAAACAATGCACAAGAAGTAGCAAATAAGACTAGGAGGGGAGATAGGGACTGGCATGCCAATTGATACAGATGTCACGAGTAGCTACCAAATCTGACCTAAGTAACTGACTTTGCAAGTCATCATGTTGAATTCTAAATCAGTAAGTAAGAAAATAAATAAATAAATTATTATTTGACCCTGCTAGGAGAGGAAGCCCAGCCCAGACACTGCCTCTAGAGACAGGACTCAGAGGATGGATGGCCCATAGACCAAGGAAATAACCAAACACGACTAGGGAAAAAAGCCCATGTAATGATGCCTAATGATAGACTGCTCTACTCACAAATTGGTGCCTAGACCAATTATAGTCAGAGAGATTTCACACAGCAACTGATGGAAACAGATGCAGACCCACACCCAAGCATTTCTTGTAAGTGACTACCCAAGTCCAGCCTGAGCCACAGTTCATAACTGAACCTCTGGGACACTGGAGTTCAGCATCTTGGACCTTCTTTTTTCCTCACTCCTGGACGCTGAGCCTCCCCATCAGATATCATGCTACATAGCTGCCTATCATCACAGCCATTCTAAACTCTGTCCTGCGGCCACTACCCCTCCCCGCTTTCTCCCACGCTGGCTAAGCCTGTCTGCCATGGAATCTCTCTTTCATTCGGGGAAGCATGTCTGTGCTACTGCTGTGCAGAGGGTCCATTTTATGCCCATTGGTGGGCAGTCCAAAGCGCAATGGTATCCTGGACCTGGACCTGCTACCAGCCCACATTCCAAATCCCTGCCTGATGGAACAATTAGTAAGATCCCCTTCTCCGGGTCAGCTTTTGCTGACAATCACCTCCATCACTTCCTATGATCAGGTTTTTGTATTTTGATCTAGCACTGCACTCACTGAGGAGTGCATTTTTTTTTTTTTTTGGCCACAGGGCCCTTTGCTTCTTGGATTTATGGATCCTTTAGGGGATAAAGTCCCCTCTAGGACTAAAGCCTCTTGAGCGTCTGCCCTTTCTCAGGGCCTGTTATGTTGTGTAAAAAGGGATAACAGCCCAAGCCAGTCATTTATCTTTCTGCCTCACCTGTGAGAAACAGGCTGACAAAACTATACATCTTTAATTTCTGCCATACAAAATATTGGCACTGGTAAAAGATATTTATCACTCCCTGTAGGTGAATCTTCCATTTATATCTCTTAGAAAGCTGAGAATTATTATAAGTAGGCACTGTGAAGTGAAATATTTCTGTCCTTTACTTGTAAAGATATAGTGAAGAAACAATCCTTTAATTCAATGACCATAAGAGGTCATTCTTTAGGTAATAGGGAAGGTGAAGGAATTTCAGACTATAGAGAGCCCATTGGCTGAATCACCTTATTAACAGCTCTTAGATCTGTTACCATTCACTACTTTCTAGATTTCTGTTCCACAACTAATACAGGAGAATTCCAAATGCTGGTTGATTCTTCAATATGGATAGCATCTAGTTGTTGCTGTACCAGTTGTTCTAAGCCTGCAGTTTCTCTATGATTAAAGACCATTTTGTAATCCATACAGGTTTGTCTGTCAACCATTTTAAAGGTGGGATTGTTGGTAGCTTTAAGATATTAGCAGCTAAAAAAAAAAAGATATTAGCAGCTATTGTGCCTTGTTCTTATGCAACCTGGCTAGTAAGTTACTGTTCTTTATAATACCTTCTAATATTTTTTCTCAGAAATAAACATTAATTTATAGTTTGTTTATAAGATCGGAAAAAATGTTAATCTGGATATTCTATTGCTCTAACAAATAATTTCCCCACAAATTCATGGCTATGTTAGCCACATATAGTTTTAATATTTTTCTCTGTCTTTCTGGCCCTATACATTAAACCTATCTCATGAACTGCTTTACCTGAGATAAAGTTCCAATCCTTAAAAGCTAAACATTGACATACTGAAGAGGCCAATTAGGATGCCAAGATTCTGATGAAATAATTGTCACATCCCCACCTGTGTTTCCCAGACCTTCAATGATATTGTCATTTATAGAAGTTTGTCAAAATACTCACTTTATGATTTCTCCTGAATATTCGTCCATAGTTGTTTTAGTACCCACAGAAGTATGCTTTTTTAAGAAAGGCATTAGGTTTTTAATTGCTCTGGGAAGACTTTTCCTTTACAGTGGCAGGAAATGCCTTAACAGAATTTGGCAGAGGGGCCTTCAAATGACCCCTCAAGGAATTTCCCAATGGTAAATGATTACCTTGAATACTATTCATTGACCTACATTCGTTAGTCTAATCCCTGCCTTTGCCACAACTTCCACATAATCCACAAAGGAAAAGAGTTCTGAAAGGATTATTATTAGAAAAAACATTGTTTCTAAGAATGCTCTGTACAATCCTTTTTAAGATGGCCTTGTTTGTCACAAAATTTATAACATTTTGCATTTTGACTTTTCTCCAAACCTCTGGAAATCACCTCTCCTATCCATACATCACCATGATCATGAGATTCAATATTAATCATATCTCAAATCCATTTATTTCAAAGGTGCTGACCTTGCATTTAATGGCCTAATTATCCTTTTTTCAAAAAGAATTGGCATTTTCAAAAGTCAGAGATTCAACTGAAATTTGTATAGCTCTGAATTTGGTATCATTCTATTTGCATTCTATTCTTTTTTATTAATTTTTGTTTTATTAAAAATTTCTGCCTCCTCCCCGCCACCCTTTTCCTTCCCCTCCCCCCACTCTCCACACCCCAGTCTTCTCCCCCTTCTTCTCCAGTCCAAAGAGCAGTCAGGGTTCCCTGCCCTGTGGGCAGTCTAAGGTCCACCCCCCCCATCCAGGTCTAGGAAGGTGAGCATCCAAACCGGCTAGGCTCCCACAAAGCCAGTACGTGCAGTAGGGTCAAAACTCAGTGCCATTGTCCTTGACTTCTCAGCAGCCCTCATTGTCCACCATATTCGGAGAGTCTGGTTTTATTCCATGCATTTTCAGTCCCAGTCCAGCTGGCCTTGGTGATCTCCCAATAGATCAGCCCCACTGTCTCAGTGGGTGGGTGCCCCCCTCGCGGTCTTGACTGCCTTGCTCATGTTCTCCCTCCTTCTGCTCCTCATTTGGACCTTGGGAGCTTAGTTCAGTGCTCCAGTGTGGGTCTCTGTCTCTATCTCCATCCATCGCAAGATAGAGTTTCTATGGTAATATGCAAGATATTCATTAGTATGGCTATAGGATCGGGCCATTTCAGGCTCTCTCTCATCAGCTGCCCAAGGACCTAGTTGGGTACATCTCTCTGGAAACCTGGGAACCCCTCTAGAGTCAAGGTTCTTGCCAACCCTAAATTGGATCCCTTAATTAAGATATATACTTCCCTGCTCCCATATCCATCCTTCCGTTATCCCAACCATCCCATTCCCCCAAGCTCTCCCTATTCTTACAAAGTAATTCTTTGTAAGAAATCCATGGAGGGTTTCTTTGGGCCCTGTATAACTTTAGTAAACGATTTTTTTCCTATTTTTCCAATTGTTTCCCAAACATTCAAACCTGCTACATAGCATGAATCCAGGGTTTGGTCATTATACATAGTTTTTGTATAGTATCATAATCTCCTTCTCCAAGAATTTGATCTTGGGAGATTTTCCTACCTCTATCTTTACTCCATTGTTCAGTAATCTTAGCGCTTCCCTGAACAAGTTACTCAATTTAAGATGGAGACAAGACTCTAAAACACCTTTAACCAATTCTCTCAAGTGTTTATGAAGTTATTACAAAATGACCACTAGTTGAACATCATCTTCCCAAAATGTGAAAACATGTCTTATGAAAAGTTGCTTTCTTGATTCTCCTTAAATTTAATATATTGCCACAGCAGTCCAGTTAGCTGTAACAGAGACTCTGTCATTTGGAAATTTCTGTAAGGTTATTGGATAATTAAGGTTGGTTGTTTGAAAACCTTAGACTGCTCATCTCAATTCTTATAATGCAATGCTGAAATTGAATCTCCATTAAATTTCTCTGTGATCTGTTTTTTTTTTCAGGTTTCTTTAAGGCTTGCATCTTAGATTAACCAACTTTTTTAGTGACAAGACAAAAATGATAAAGCTGATAATGTTCACAATTTACATTACATAAATCACATCTAAATTAGATGTCCTCTTATTTAGTCATTCTATTTTCAAGCTTTCTAGCATATTATCATACAGATATTCAAATCCTTCCATTTTTTGAACATGGGGAAAAACTCTCTTTTTTAACTAGTTCCTCCCTTTAAGACTTCTCAGTTGTCTTACCAAATGTACCAACAATGTTGAAGAAGATGTGAGGCTTATTGCTGATGCATAAAATAGTGAAAGCCTAACTGTATTTTATGGCAGCTACCTAGTTGGCCAGCAGCCCAAGAAGGGGTTTCAGGGAAAGCCAACATCCCATGGTCCAGAGAGAAAGAGAGAGAGAGGCAGAGACAGAGAGAGACAGAGAGAGCTTTCTGAAAAAATGTACAGGGGATTGTTTGGAAAAATCACTGTGGGGCTGTGCGAAGCCCAAACCAGTGAATCTAGGACAGGTGAATCCATTGTGTTTGGAACCCAGCTGCTACTGGAGTCTGGGTGGCAGCTGCAGCCTGTTTCAGAGAGGCTAGATAGAGAAATCCCAATCACTCAGAAATTTAGAGAAAAAAAAGAAATCCTAGCCAGGTTGGGCTGGAGCCACCTGTGCAGCTCCAGCAGGAACCACAAGTGCAATTGGAATTTCAATCTGTGCCATAGATAAATAGCCACAGGAAAATGGCTTTTCCCCTTTTCAGCAAATTCATACCTCAAATGCTGGGTGCCAAATATAGCACAACTAATAAAAACTATGAGGTGGGTATTGAGATTCAACCTGAAGATCAGAAAAGAAAAGCAGCCAGCCATTGGCGAACTCGTTGTGTTGTGAAATTTTCAGACTTTTCAGTGAATTCTTTTCTTGTCCCACCTTAGATTCCTCTATAGTTCTGGGATTAATGGCTTATACCACCACCACCTGGCCTCCATGGCTAACAAGTGTGGCTGCTGGAATATATGTATATAACATGATCTGATACCATTGTAGGTATATGTGTCCATGGGATGCTTAAAATTTGCTTACATTGTTGATTCTGTGAAATTCTGATAATATGTGCACTGAAATTTGAGTTTAAAAATTCTAACAGTAAAACTTATCACACTATCATAGCAAAAGAGTAATAATAACAGGTACATTAAATTAAACAGTATCATTCAAACTATTTATTTGATTATAATCTTTGCTTTCATAAGTAATCCTCACATTACTTCTTTAACATGAATTTTTTTTGAAGTATTTTCTTCAAGGCAGCACTGACATCCTTATTCCTCAGGCTCTAGATCAATGGGTTCAGCATGGGAACAACAGTTGTATAAAACACGGATGACACTTTTCCTTGGTTCATTGAATTCACTGATGATGGCTGTAAGTACATGAATGCAACAGAACCAAAAAGACAGCAACAGCAGAGATGTGGGAGCTGCAGGTGCTGAAGATTTGGACCTGCCTTCTGTGGATTTAATCCTGAGGATGCTGGCAATGATGGAGATGTAGGAAGTTATGATGTGAGAGTTGGGACAAATATGTTTGGTGTGCCAAAATATAGAATCAACAATTTATTTATATAGTTATTAGAGCCTGCAAGCTTCAAGAGGGGAAGAAGATCACAGAAATAATGGTCGATCACATCTAATTTACAGGACTGAATCCTAATCATGAATCCTGTGAGAACTGATGCACAGAACAAACTAAAAATGTACACTTCCGAAATCAAGGAACTATAAATCCGATAGGACATGGTTACATTGTACAGCAGGGGTTTACAGCTGGCAACATAGTGGTCATATGCCATTGCAGCTAATGTGCAACTCTCTGCAGAGCCAAATAGGATAAAGAAATAGAGCTGAGTCATGCATCCACAGCAGGAGATGAGGTTCTTCTCTGTCACAAAGCTCACCAGCATTTTAGGGGTGACAACTGTGGACTGACAGAACACAATGAAGGACAGACTGCTGAGGAAATAGTACATGGGGTTGTGCAAGTGGGAACTGAGCACAATCAATGTGATCATGCCCAAATTTCCCACCACAGTGACCACATAGATTCCCATCTGGAATTCTGGTTTCTCTGAGAGCCCAGCCAAGAAGAACTCAGTTACTGTGCAATGGTTTTCTGCTGCCATGTTCTTCATCCAGATCCTGAAAGAGGAAAAGAATTCTTTGAATGGCTGGTGGTGGCACTTACTCTAATCATGGTACACTAGAGGCAGAGGCAGACATATCGGAGTTCAAGTCTAACTATGTCTACAGAGCTAGTTCTAGGACAGCCACAGCTACAAAAAAAAAAAAAAAAACCACTAAAATAAAATTGAAAGATTATCACCATGACATCATTTTTCTTTTCTGATTTTAGAATATCAATTAATTATTTCTACCTTGGAATACCTTTGCTTTCTATAAAATTGCCTTAACTGTATAATCCTTGTTAAACAAAATTTACATTTTATTATTTTTTTAAACATACCATCATAAAATTAAAATGCGTTTCAGTTAAAATATTATCACTGAGTTTATTCTTTAGAATTTTTGTGACACCAAATCAATGTTTCAATGTTGATATTTACAGTGAGTTTCAGTGAAGAAAAGTGCCCAAAAATCTTGAGAGGAAAATTATCCCTAAATCAGTGAATTATTGCACAAAATCTAATTTTTCTAGGAAATCTACAGGGCTCTTAATTTCATTTTTTTTCTAATTTTTAACGTTTGTCGTAATTTAAAGTCTTAAATTTCGAAATGTGAAAGTTAAATGATATCTGGAGCAAAATTGCATTGGGGCTGAATACATGGTAATAGTACTAGGAAGAGGTTCCTGATTTGAGAATCAGTTCATGAGAGAAACATATTGAGTGGTTATTAAATAGTGAGGCTGTTAATCCAAAATGCCTATGCTCACTCCAATAAAAACTTGCTAGTACGAAGTATTATTTATATCTCACTGTGTAAAGATGTAAGTATTACTGGCACCTTACCACTCATAAAATTTGTAATATGATTTTTGTATTGTGAACCCATACTGACATTCTCTTAAATAATAACTAGCATTTCTACATATTAAAAAAAATAGGGAAACAGACTCAGCTCAGTCCTTTTTTCCATTTATATGTTGTGAATTAAGAAGGATTGTAATCCAGAAACACATAATTTGAGGGAAAATATAATCCTCTAGCCTCTTAAATTATGACCAAATTAATATCTGTGTGTACAAAGTAAATCACTAAATGATTAGAGTTTATCCATTAAAAAGTAAAAAGTTTTAAATGTTTTAAGTATGTCAACATCTATGTCTTGAATAGATAATAACATAAGTCTCAGGGGGGAAAAACAGGTTTTAGTAGAAAGAATGAGAAGGTCTTGAAAAAATATTGAAGAAATACTTGACATTCCTTAATGACTTCAACTTCAAGATATTTTAGAAACTTTCATACAAGTAAAGAAATGACAAAACATACAATGATTCTAAACATAAATAGAGAAGGGCCTGAAACAATGTAAGAAGCAAATTAAAAGAGGAAGATCTGTGAAAAAACTTTCTTGTTGTAATGATCCAGCAAAACTATGATTTCTCAGCATCAGTGACTGCCTCAATGGCCCACATAGATTGAGCCTATAAATAGTTCCTCACAAATTATGCTAGAGTGTAGGGGGAGGACATCTGACACATCCCCTCTCAATAATTATTAGGCTGTTCATGAATCTTGAATATGGTGGACATTGTCTTCAGCTGTGTACTTACTAATAAGTCCCACATACTCTGTAGCTTTAAGCTTATGATATTGGTGATCTGGTTAAATAAATGGACCAGAAAACAGGAAGTCGTAATGTGGGAAAGATTGCAGGGAGGAGGGAGTATAACACAGTAATATTGTAGATAAGATGGGTGAGTGAGATAATAGTCAATATATACATATATTTGTGTGTATATGAGTGTGTGTGTATACACATATGAAGTTGTCAAAAAACCTTGAAAAAGATAAAACTTAATTTGCACATCTAAATTAATTATTCAGACCCCTTAAAAGGCTCAGAAATCACTAAGAAAGGGGGCAAAAAGAATGTAAGCCCCAAAGGTGGTAGCTGACAACAAGAAAATATTGTAACTATGCACATCAGAACAGTAGTATGTATAACACACAGTGATTGTGATGGCATGCTAAAGTACACTCCAGCTAAGGAGCTACTGCCAATTGTTAATGACTGAAAAGCAGTGTATCATTTCTTTTTTCTAAAGGTTAAGTGCCACACAAGTTGACAATACTAAAGATGGAGGCAGAATATTCAAGAGTATTTGAACTGAAAACATTGCCAGTGGATTTTCATAGGTGAAACAATAACAAAAAGGGACACAAAACTGCATGGCAAGGAAGAGATTTTAACCTTAGGAGAGTAGAAGTTGGAGATTAAAAATTAACAAAGCATGCTGTATGCAGTTTTCAAGAAATAGTAAAAATATTCTAAAACAAAAAGGGATAAAAATGTGGTGACAAACACACAGTAGTTAAATAATCTGCCAAAGGGCTTTATACAAAAAAATAAGATATTTACTTTATTCTGTTGATAATTTTTAAGTAAGTCAAATAAATACACTAGTTAAAAAATAAAACTTACAAAATAAAATACCAACAAAGTCAGTATTGAAGAGTAAATATTTATATGAACAAATGCTCATTAATATTAAACATCAATAAAATGAAAATGCAACAGCTTTATGCAATTATAATGATTTTTAGAAGTTTGTGATGAAGCTAAAGTGAGAATGAGAAGTAGGTAGAAACATCACACAAGACTTGTTAGTAGTGTAAAATGACATGGGAGTCCCCTCTGTGTGTTGCTTGTATTGGTTAATGAATAAAGAAACTCCCTTGGCCTGACAGGGCAGAACTTAAGTAGGCGGAGAAGACAGAACTGAATTCTGGGAGGAAGAAAACAGAGTCAGAGGGATGCATGCCATGGATCCATGGTCAGAGGAAGATATGCTGAAACTTTTCTGGTAAGTCTCGATAGAAATGGGTTAAATAAAGATGTAGGAGCTAGGCAATAAGATGCTAGAGCTAATGGGTCAAGCCGTGTTTTAATTAATACAGTTTCTGTGTAGTTATTTCTGGTCTAAGGTAGTCAGGTGGCCAGGACAAATGGCCTTCTTCGTAAAACCTTGAAACTTCACAAAAACTAGCTTGATGGCATATTGTAAGTGTGAACACACATCTATGCAGTCCAGTTTTGGGATTTTTCAGCTTTTATCCAGTATAAATGGAAAGATTTGTCACCATAAAGAATTGTGAAAAAATGTTTTTGTGACTTTAGTTATTCATCATTAAAGCTTAAGTAAAGAACTGTCTAAATATTCTATTGTGCTGTCTTGTACAGAATATTATTCTACTCAGGATTCATAAATAAACAAGTTGTACATGCAGGCAATAGCATAGATTTCAAAGCTTGTTATTGTTGGCCATAATGATGGATCTTGCAAACACTGATAATGTTTTTGAGTGTAGCAGTTTAAATGTGTTTCTTAACTATATGAAAATTTTAGAGGTGAATAAATTTGTTTATTGATATGATTTTTCATATTGTTTCTCATTTTTCCTAAGCTGAAATATCAATACATTTTACAACTACAAAAAAAGATAGAAGTGTTACATTTTTGTAGTGATGGTGCATGGAATTGATTTTAAGCAAAAATTTGTGTTTTCATACCTTTTATTAGTAAATTATGGTTGTTTTTGTCAGATTTCACATTCTAGAAGTCATTTAATTCAATTAATCAATAAATAAGCCTATATAATTATACTGATTTTCCATGTAATATTTTTTCATTTTATTTGTTATGTAAAATTATTTTTCTGTATGATTTTTAGATATGGTTGTCTGCTCTTTATCCCTTATTGTTGCTTGAGACAAAGGCTCATTTTGTAGCCCAGGCTGGCTAAGAACTGACAAACCTCTTGGCTATTTGTCCTGTTTGCTCAGGATTTAGAACTTTGCCACAACTGGTGCTACTTAAATTTTTAAGTAAATTTAAGCAAGTCCTTCAAATTTATTTACTTTGGCATTTTCATTTTCTATAAATGACCCATGAGACTCCATTTAAATATGCTTCTCAATATTTATATATCATATTTATTATAGCATTCCCTTGAAAACATTTCAGCAGTTCTTCATCTTTACAAATTTTGTGCTTTTACTAAGGTTTCCTTTCATGAAATGTGACATTATAGCTTTCCACAGGAGGATGGTTGACTTACAACAGACATCATTCTTAAAGAAAACTAGTCTCCCTGTTTCAGTATACATCAATGTCTAGTAGTTTCTTACATAGTGGAGGAGCATGATACCCACATCCCATCTCTATACAGAGAGTAGGTCTGGACTGAGCTTTCCCAGGACTAATGAATGTTGTCACAGTCACTGTGATTTCATAAGTACAGGTTACCTGCGTGTCTGGAGGACATTGTCCCCTTTTATTCATTTAAATTCTTGTGTTAATGCTAACCTCTTTTAGAGTTGTTGGCTGGTAAGATTCCACCAACCCCTGCAAAAATCACAAGCTCTTCCCAGTGCTATTGGTTAGACTCAGTAGCTCAATGGAAATACCTTGTTGTTGCTGAAGGCACCCTATAATTAGGACAGAGTTTGAAGATATCAAAATGGTACTGGCCTTAAAGTTTTATTCGTAATGGCTAGCTTCTTGGTACCAGAAACTATTATGGACACTTCTGGACAAGAAAAACACTAAAAAATCCTCACCAGTTGTGAGCTGTGTGAGATATAATAATATCTGGATCGTGAGATACTCTCATTGGTAGAATGGGGGCATCATTTTCTGTTATACAATATGAAACTCATGAATGACACTATTGTCAGATAAATGACATGACACTTTTTAAACTATTAGAAATTTTATCAAAACATGTTAAAGAATATATTGCCCCTAAGACACAACCTATTTTGTAGAATTTCATGTCTATATTTTAGGTATTTATTTTTAAATTTTATTCTTCAGACATTGCAGATATATAATGATGTTTTGGATGCTACTCTAGTACCTATTGATCATAGTACACTAATTTCTGCATTAAAAGTTCTGTTTATCTTTTTCCTACTTTAACCTTTGAGACTTGAGCCATAGTGTGTGTGTGTGTGTGTGTGTGTGTTTGTGTGTGTGCAATGAAGTTGTATGTGTGTGCATGTGTTTTCACAAGCATTTGTAGATCAAAGACAGACTCTGGTGTTGTTCATTAGGCTATCCATTTTTTTTTCAGGCAAGGTCTCTCACTGATCTTGAATTAGATGAGTAGGCTAGTGTGGTTGGAAAATAAGATTTATCAATCTACCTGTATCTACCTCCTAGTGCTTGCAACTGCTAAGAACCATTCCTACTTTCTAAAATAGATTTTTGGGAAATCTATTTTGGGGTTGTGGTGGTCACAAAGCAAGTATTCTAGCAAATGAATTATTTTTTGATCTTATATTTAAGTTACTCATTTAAACCCTGAATTTATGATTGGAGGATTATGCAATTTAATGTAAGATTTCTTGTTGATCTAAAAATCATTTCCTAAAAGACAAAAGAACAAAGCAGTGAACACATTTTTTACAGACTGACATAGATAGCTTCAGCTGTCAACTTGACATATATATATATAGAGAGAGAGAGAGTCACCTTTTGAAGAGGAAATTTCAACTCAATAGGCATATTGCCACATGTATGAAACTTGTTCCTAACATCTATTTGGATAAAACCAAGGCAAACACTTTTATAGTGAAATTTAATTTTTTCTTTCAAATAGTAAAAGACCTAATTGAGTAAAGAAAAAAAAAAAATTCATTAGTTAGAGGTCTTCTTGGTTGTACCCTTCTTTCATTCACAACTGATAATTGATTTTATGAATGACATTCATCATTACTCAGAAACAATTTTCCAACTTTACCTTTTCCCATGCTAATAAATGATGCAAATAAATGCTACAATGAAAGAATATCAAACTTAGAGTTGCTACCTCTAAGTTTGATATCAACATAGATAGATATCTGATAGAGATATCAGCATATCTCTCCATGAAGAACAAATGATTATAGAATTGTAGGTGTTAGGATCCAGGGGACTTAGTTTCAGATCAGTATAAGAATATTTGTCCAATGGTTCTCCATGAGGCAAACCCATTGGAGACAGTCTCACTCCAGAAGGAACCCTGGACTTCAGCAGAGCACATAATACGGCTGGAACCAAGAGGCTTCTTTTCTTTCTCATAATGATGATACACTTGGCTTGGCAGTTTTTAGTATAACTTTGACAGTCATACATGGAACAGATGTGATAATTCCTGGAAAACCCATTTTTTTCTCAAACATATCCCCCTAAAAATATTCAGGAATTGAGGCTTCTTAGGAAACACCAACTGTTACTCCAGATTGGGAACTGTTCTGATTCAGTGCTGACAGGATAGGGCAATAAAGTTAATGGGCACTTGAGGAAGTGCAAGCTAACTGTGTGCAAACAACTTACGGTACATCACCCATATTTCTGTCAATATGCTTTGGTAAGTTCTGAGTGATAATGTTGTTTGTGAAAATGTATGCCTATGTTTATCACTTTTTAGCTTTATAAGGTCTGGATGTACCTGGCTTGATATTTAGCAAAGCTGACAAAATGGTAAACTTTGTTTTCACTTTAATATGTTTTGATGTAAAGGGAAACATTTGACATACTTGTTCTTGCCTAGGTTAAAGTTGGAGGGTGGGAAACGTGTTTGTTAGTATGAAAAAAATACTTGTTTTTAAAGCATCAACAAAGACATCTTGAAATATTTCAGGGTGGCTACTTGTGAGAATCACATCTGGTGGTCATACACTACTTCATTTCATTGCACCAATACCTTTTCCCTGCCTCAGGATCTGTAGCAGGGCTGTATTAAAACTGAGGAATATAGTGAAATGAGCAGACAAACAATAGTGTAAAAAATGTGGCACAGAAACCATAAGTGCATTGTCACCTGATCCTATGTATCACTGACACTCTAGTTTAAGATAGTGTAAATACCTTGTGGGTAGAAATATGACAGAACCTGTCTTTTGCTTACATACAAACTAATACAGTACTATATACTTGAAGAATTACATATTGTTTATTCCAATTACTTAAGTTAAACAACTTAGAAAATTACATTTGAATTATATGGCAATTGATGAATACAGCCAAAACAATAAGACAAACAAAAGATATTGGTTAAACTCATTTATTCCCAACTTAAGTGAGGCTTGCCTAAACAGAGTGGGTTCATATATGTAAACATGAAAAAAACAAGCAAGAACTTTGAAATTTTTCAAGAGATGACATAATTGCTATCTGGGAAGGAGCTCTGGTTATGCCAGAGAATATCAGCTCTCTATAGATATGAAGGTGAGAATTTATTTCTGCCTTGGGTACATTTCTTCTAAATAATCATGTGTTAGCAATAACCCCATGTCTAGTGTTATTAACTGCTGCTTGTAGAATTCTCTTTCCAAACTGAAAACTTAGCATTCTATTGCTCAAGCAAATTAGTCTTTGTTTAGAGGAAACATCTTTTTTAGTAACTTTTTAAAGGCAACTTTGACATCTTTATTTCTCAANAAGAAACATCCAATGTTAGATCCCTTTTAATGAAGACTATGATTTCTGTGTGCATATATTTCATATATCATTAACCTTTCATTTTGGATACAGCATTAGCTCTGGGTAGCCTTTGTAATGACTGTTAAAATATGCCTGAGAAAATTTGTTTTCTTGTTGGATAAACACAAGAGGTACGTGAGGGTAAATCCTCATTTGTAAAAAACCTGATGGGATCGTGTATTAAGGTCCATGTTGGAAAAGTCTAGTTTGTGATATATAGTGGGTTTTCCTTGATTGGAAAGTATGAGAGTGTAATACTCAGCTGTTCACAATCACCTATTGTCTTTATAGGAAGATAGTACCTGACAGAATATCCTGTTTAATTAAACCCTCCTAGAGTTAACTCTTATTTTATAAATAGTGTTAAAGTTGCAGTCCTCTGTGTATAGTGTATATACATTCAAAAGTTTTCTTATAATATTAATCTTTATAAATTTATTTGGTTTTTAATTGTTTTCTCTTATTTCCTACTACTATTTTGTTTATCATTAGTCATTTTGTTTATCATTAATCTGTCCTTGGGTGTTTTGGGGTAAATGAGTAATTGGATAAAGCAATAACAAATTGATGTTAAAACGTTTCCTTTCCTACCTCATTCTTCTCCTTCACAATTGTTCATGATTTTTAGGATGGGGCTTATCATTTGTCAGAAAAATTTTCCAATTTTATTCTTTTCCCATATGAACAATAATAAAAATTGATGCTAGAGTAAAAGAATATATCTTACGTTTTTGAAACTCAGAAATGTAAGCAAACAAAGCACCATGACTCTACATGAAGAAGAAATATGAATATGGGATTGTAAGGAAATGATGAGTCAAACAACAGTGCAAAGAATGTTGACTTGATAACCATAAAAATGGATAGTAATCGGGTTCTGTTTTTTATTGCCACTCTGGTTTAAGAAAGTGGAAACACCGTATAAGTAGGACTACGGTAGCCCTTTGCTTACATATACACTAAGATAGTTCTCTCTATATATTTAAATCTCAGAGTTAAACGTCAGTTATTGTAATCATTTAACATACAATCCAAAAAAATACTTTTTGAATCATTGCCCAAGAGGTCAAACATCCATCTACAAAACATTTAAATAAACAAAGGCTATTGATGAATTTACTTATTGTCAATTTAATGTACGTGAGATTTGTCTGAGCAGAGCCGAGCTAACATATGCAAATATAACCAATGACACAAAGGGCTTTGACAAATTTTAGGGAGGTTTATAGGATGCTAACTGTAAATAAACTCTGGTTATAACAGAGAGTCACAGTTTTCTATGTGCCCATGATATTGAGACTCAATTTCTACCTTTGGTACATTACTTTCAAATCATTATGTACTAACAGTAATCTCAAATTCAGTGTTATTAATTAAGGCTTGTAGAATATTTCCTTCCCTAAATTACAGGATGTATACTCTATTGCTAATGAAAACTATTTTTTGTTGTGAGGAAACTTATCTTCTGTTTTAACTTTTTAAGGGCAACTTTGACATCTTTATTTCTCAGGCTGTAGATCATGGGATTCAACATAGGCACAACAATGGAATAAAACACAGAAGAAAATTTGCCTTGGCCCAGGGAGCTGACTGACGATGGCTGTAAGTACATGAATGCTAATGACACAAAGAAGACAGAAACAGCCAAGATGTGGGAGCTGCATGTGCTGAAGGCTTTGGACCTGCCCCCTGCAGACTGAATATGAAGAATGTTGACAATGATGAAGACATAAGAGCTAAGGATGATCATAACTGGTGCAATAATATTAAATGCACTGAAGGACAAAGCTAGTACTTCATTGATAAAAGTACTAGAGCAAGCGAGCTCCAGTAATGGAACGAAATCACAGAAGTAATGGTTTATTATATTAGCTTTACAGAAGAGCAGTCTTATCAGGAAGATAGTGTGAACTGTGGCACTCAGTAAGCCCATACCATATACCCAGGCTACCATCCACAAACAGACTTGATAGGACATGGTTACATTGTAAAGCAAAGGGTTAGAGATAGCCACATAGCGATCATATGCCATTACAGCTAGCATGTGACATTCTGCAACAGCAAAAATACAGAAGAAGTAGAACTGAGCCATGCATTCTGGGTAAGAGATGATATTCATCTCTGTCACAAAGTTCACCAGCATTTTGGGAGTAATGACAGTGGACTGACAGCAGTCAATAAGGGACAGACTGCTGAGTAAATAATACATGGGTGTGTGCAGCTGAGAACTGAACAGAATCAAGATGATCATGCCCATGTTTCCCACAACTGTAACCAGATAGACTCCTAGGAAGATGAAGAACAGAAGCACCTGGAGGTTTGGGTTCTCTGTTAATCCAGAAAGGATGAATTCAGCCACAGCAGTATTATTTACTTCTTCCATTCTCTTTTGGAAACTCTATGTGAGAAGAAAACTTTACATAATGGAAAAATTTGAGTATACATCCTCTTATAACTCAGTGAATTTTGAAACAGGTTTCAAATATTTTCAGGCATCTCAAATTGTCTTCCATATTCTTTTCTTTCTAAACAATTAAAGAAATTTCAATCCTGTAGGAACAAGACAGGTGAAGAAATAATCATACAAATATTTGCATTCTTGTGAGTATTATCATGAAAATTAATTCTACTTGTACTCCTTTCCTACCATATGCAAACCATTCTAGTCCACTGAATTGAAAGTTTCAAGAATTTCTCATGTGTAATTTATTGCATCTCTCTTTTGGTTAAAAAATTTTACTTGTGGTAATATAAACACAGTGTCCACAAATATACATAGATATAAATATAGTTATTGGTGAAGAAATTAGAAACTTTATATTAAAAATATAACAATGGACTTGTCTACTAATTTCTGATTCTCTACCACAATTCTAGATAATTGACTAGGAAAATAAGAACAAAAAATTAAACTAGGAAGCCAGTAGACTAAAAATCAAGATAATAAGACATCTACTACTCTGTTAATATATTTGAGTATGTAGAAAATCAGGAATTGGTCAAAGAGTGCAATTAAATGTAATTACCAGTATATTAGGGTAATGTTAGAATGCAGAAATATCAGGATAATTGAAGATGTTGTTGTAAACTCACCAATGATCTCAGGTGAGATATCTTAAAATTGTTTGATACTGGTTTTTCTTAGACATAGCAGTTTTGATTGCTTATCTTCCACAAATAACAACAGTCACCATTCTTGGTCAAAGTTAAATCAGGAAAAATGCTTCATAATTGTTGATATGATTAAGTCATGTTCACTGTAACAGCCATTTATATGGTGTCTTGAGGTTTCTTATTTGCCTAACTACTTTTATTGAAAGAAGACCTTACTGATATTTTAAGACTTTCCTCTACTATAGTACTCCTCTACAAAAAACACTGAGAGCCACATAATGTAACTGGATGTGTTCCCAATTGGGAGTGTTGGAAATTTAACACCGAATCCTGCCTTTTGAAAAAGACAAACCATTATAGCCAGAATAGGTTATGTTGCAAACTGAATATGATTGTCACGAGAACTAGTTACCAAAGTAGTGGGATCCTAATGGGGGCTGACACTGGTCCTTTCTTTCTATCTTTCATTTGAACTACTCTGATCCTTCAGGCCTTATTCTATCACCATTGGGCAAAATGAAATTCCCTTGATATGGGCTTTTGGTCCTTAGCTTTTCAACCTTCAGAAACTTATGACAAGATAAATGCAGTTCTAATACATTACATTCCTCTGGTAGTCTATTACAGCACAAAGAACACACCAAGACACACTACCATCTGTTTCTTTGGGTCTGTTCATTGGCTTCTTGTACTGTGTATTATCCTTTGCAAACATGCTCCAGAAAATATTAGTCTCAAGCACAGAAGACCCATCATCTGTTTCTAAATTATGGCAGATCTAACTATTCTTGTGAAATTTGACTTCATCTAATTGCCTTCTATTCAATGCTGCTTGTGACCATGAAGCATGATTAATAAAAAATAAAAATAAAAAAGAAACTTAAAGGCAGATATTGGGATACAACCTAAAAACCAGAAAAGCAAAGCAACCAGACACTGGCTTTTACCCAGATCTCCACCTGAAAGTTATGATTCTGCTGCCAGGAAACCTCAGAATGAGACTGAGAGTGGTGGCTGTCTCCTTCCTCCTCTCTAGTTCTGGGATTAAGAGCATGCAACACTACCACATGGTTTCTATTGCAACCTAGTATAGTTACAGGAATTAAAGGTGTGCGTCATTGCTGCTTGCTCTTTAAGGCTGGCCAGTGTGTTATTTTACTTTTCTGATATTCAGGCAAACTTTATTTTTTAAAATGCAAATGACATGCTACTACGTTACCTTAATGCTTGTATACTTTTGTGCTTGTTGCAGCATTCCTCAATACCTGCATTGTATCAATACAGGTATTGTATTTTCTTGAGCTCCCATTCTGAAATTCATCTTAAATATGAATGAACCAGATGCAAAATACTAAATTATTTAATTACAAAAATTGTTTTTATTATCAGTAAACTGAGATGCAAACAAACACACACACATACACATGTATACGGTACATAATTTCATAGATTTATACTTTGTATATTTTCATCTTAATTTTGTTTTAAAACATTATATCAATAATATGGATGATATTAAATAAAAAATTGCCATGAAATTTACAAGAAATAGTAATGAGTATTTATGTGCTGGTATTCAATAATGTGGAACAATATTAAAATAAATGTACAAGTGCTAAATATTATTTATGTGGTCATCGGGATAGAAAAATAAAGAATATAGAAGATCTACTCTTCAGGATTCTATATAATAGGAAAAAAAAGATAGATTAACAAGACACAGGAATAAATATGTTATTTAGAAAGATCCTGAATGACCATAGCACAATTGTGAATATCCTTACTCAGGTAATGGTATCAACAAAAATATTTTTTGAGAATATTAAGAAATAAAACCTTCTCTCTTTTTGTACCATATCATGTTACATGACTTTTACAGAAAAGTACATTGAGTAGAGTTCCCACAGTTTATGTTGCAATTTTCCTTTTAGCTTTACTCTTATATCCTTATCCCATTTAACATATTATTGTTGGTGTTAAGGTAAGATTTGTGTTTTATTCAATATTTTTTATAAAATATATTACAAAAATAATTAAAATAAAGCAACATTCACAACTTTAAGTTCTTTCCAAATAAAAATAAACAAAAACACAATACAATGGCAAACTTCCCTAAATCAAGAAAATAAAATGATGCCATGTCCCTTCAAACTAAACCACCAAATCATAACCAAATAAAATCACACATACAAAACTGAAACAAACAAAAAAAGCCTCGTGAAATCTGTTGTACTTTGTCCAACTACTCTTTTATTTTTTTCGTTTTTTTTGTCCAACTACTCTTGAACATAAAGGTTGTCCCTGAGTGATTTATATAACCAGCGTCAATCTATTCAAGAAAATTACATCCTGATCTGCAGACCGGATATAGACAGATTGAGACTAGGTTTGGAATGAACTTTTGAAACTTCAAAACGCATCCCCAGTGACATGGGTCCTCTAACAAAATAACTTCTCTTATAAACATCTCACAACTTATAAACTTTTTAAAATAGTTTTCCAAGCTCTAAGCAAATGTTTAAATATATAAGCATATTGGGACAATTTTAACTCAACTCAGGATAGTTATCCATTCCCAACTGCTTAGTCCTAAAAACATACACATATGAGCTCCACTCAATGTACTCCTTGTGTTTATGTATGTATGTGTGTGTGTGTGTGTACATGCTTATGTGTGACATATACAAAGCAAGTGTGTATATATGTAGCAATAAGTATTGAAGAAGTCGGGAATGTGAGAGTTGATGGGAGAGAACATGAGGAGTTGCTAAGGAGAGATGGAAAGTTTCAGACAATCTAAGTATAGAGTTTTTATATATGAAATTTCAGAAACCATTTTAAATTGAAACAGATATTAATAAAACAGCATTATCAGTTCCATTTTAAAAAGAAAGTGAGGATCTTGAAATGAAAATGGATATTGAGAGGCAATAAGTAACACATGTCTAATCACAATAGAATATAGAACAAATTTTACAGGCTAAGGACTTGAATTTAGACATACCATTCCTTCTACCCAGACAGCTAGATGTTGGGTGCTTTTCTGTTCCTTTACATTAGAAGGAGAAATAGCTTTGAACACGTGAGAGATAGATTGCACAGACTTACCTCCTGAACCAATGTTCCTTAAAGCAGAATAACAAAGTCACTTGTTCTTCAAGGGTTGGCTTCTATAAACATTTTATATGTAGGCATAGACAACATGAGATTAGTTAGAAAAAGAGTAGTGAGAATCATCTCCCTCTGGAGTCTCATCCTTCAAGTATTGTCTCTGGAGAAATCAACATTCAGAATTAATATATATATATTTCCCAGCGGTTCTCACTTGTGTAATATAGTCAGTCCTATGGTAGTTCTGTTTAAAGTATAGACTTAGTAAAAGTATGTAAAATGCACTAAAGTATTCTCGAACTATAATTATAAATGATGGGATTAAAAAAATAGTTCCCTCAAATGAAAAAAAAAAAAAAGAAAAGGAACTAAAAGGAACTGAACTTTGGAATTCCCACTGACATCTACCAAATGTGCTTAGATTGTATGAGGGACTTGCAAAACCGTTTACTTGGAAAATTTACCCAATAATTTAATAAAAGCAGCTTAATGTTTACCTAAGTTAAAATAATTTAAATATTTAAAATGATGTACAAAAAGTCACAACAAGACTAATAAATGAAAATTAGGAGGAGACATCCCAGGAGGAATAAGATGAGTTCACTCCTTCATGTTTTCAAGAACAACAAGAATTTAGTTATGAAAGAAGAATAAAAAAATCCAGTATACTCTATCTAGATTAAAAAAGACTGTAAAATATAAAAATGTCCATGTGTAAAGAATTTCCACTAAAGATAACAAAGAGAAAAATTGTCTTTCAAATCACTTAATTCAATTGTCTAGAATTTTTGGTTGAGTAATTAGAAAGGTAAATATCAAATATGCACAGTGCATTCAGACCTATTTGCTCTTTTTCTTACTCTTCAAAATACTCTTAATTATTTGTCATAAGGACTATCTTATTGCTCACCCGATATTACCTACAAAAGTTCTATATATTTAGAAAGAATACGGTGTAAATTTCTAATTCTAAATTCTTATTTCAGTAAATTCAGACTAATAATGTGAGATTTGTTTGTTAATACAATTAATACAGAAGAGCAGACATATAAAATATTAAAACAAATAATTAAAAATAAATAAATATATTTAACCATAGGTTAGCATAAATAAGCAATGTCTAAAAGTATAAGAACAATAATATAAATAACAACGCCCATAAATAGAAACTGGAGTTCTGGAGCCCCCTTCTTTTTTCAAAAATTTTAGTCCTGAGAGTGGACAGAAACCATCACATAGTGGCTGATATAATATTTACCTAGGCTTTCAGAGTTTTTATTGATTCAACTCAGTCACTCACAATGTTTGCATAATGTTCCAATAACATCTCATGTCTTCTTTATAATTTTCTGTTCCATTAAATCAAAAATGCTTTTTAATAAAATATGAACAGTATTCACAAGGAAAGAATTTCTACTTAAGAAAATGAACAAACAATTTTCTATCTCATGACTTTAATTCTGTTAGCCTAGAATTTTAGGTTGGGCAATCAGAAAGTTAAGTGAAATTTATCAGTACCATATTAGAAAATATAAGCAAAACCCATCTTTACTTATGAATAAATATATAAACACAACTGAGACTATAGAAAACCAAAATCTGATCGAAAATATATGTTAGAAATGAATAATAATAAGGTAAATTATAGAATACAAGATTATCTAAGTGACTTGTCTGAATTATCACAAACTTGACTTAAACAATGAAAACTTTCCTATTCCTTGAGTCTGGGTTATAACTTAGAAACAGGCCTGGTAATCAGTCTAGCATTACTTATTTTATTTAGGATTGCTTTGACTCGTTTGGAATTATTGTACTTTGCTATCAATTTTGGAAGGTTTTTATATTTATGTGACAAATGCCATGGGGATTTATATGGCATTGGATATGTAAATCACTTTGGTAGGATGCTCAGTCACAAAAGTAACTATAGCAGTTCATGACCATTGAAGGTCTTCCAACATATAATGCTTTTCCTTAATTTATTTCCACATGGATTTAAATACTTTCATCGGTGGTAGCGACTGCTAGATATTTTTTCTTTTCTGTCTCCTTTTCCTTTGTTTATTTTTGTTATTGAGCTTGCAGTGAACTGGGTTCTTTCTTTAATTTCTTTTTTGGTGCTTTTGTTATTTGTATAAAAAATTTTTTATTTTTTTTTATTTAGTTTCGTATCTTACCACTTTGGTTACATAGTTTCTCAATTAGAGCATTTTTCTGGTGGTGTCTTTTGGATATTTTATATATAATATGATGTCATATGCAAACAAAAGTAATTTTTAATTTTTTTATTTCTTTTATCTCCTTCTTGTCTTTAATTGTTTAAGTTCTGAAAGAATACATTGAAAATACTAAGACAGTAGATTGTTTTATATTCCTTCTAAATTTTCTTCCTGTTTTTTTTTATTTTTAAAGTATATAAAAGCAGTTTCATACACCTATTAAGTTAGAAAAAGTCATAGAATATGCCTTTAGTATTCACATCCATTATTGAAACTTTAAATACTTCATTAGGTTTTTGAGAATATCATTCAAAGTATTTAATAGACATCCTCTATCTACTCATCCCAGGTCCACCTGCTACACTTTCCACATAACACTGTGTCTTCTTTTTATTCCTCCTATAAACTCCAATTTTTCTACTCCACACATTCTTGGATTGCAGCATTCCACTGGAGTATGGTTGACTTGTCAGAGGCTACACACTTAACGAAAGATGGTCCTCTATCTCAGCGAAGCTATGATATACAAATAGTCATTAGGTGTATGAAAGTACAGTTTCATGGTCACTTCTTATCTCCATCTTAAGATTTGATCATGCTTGGTTTGTACAGGTCTTGTACATACTGTCACATCTTAGCCAGCTGTGAAACATGTAAAATAAAATAGCAACAATTATAACTGGACTGAATTGATGAGCCCACTAGTGCAATAGTGGCTTGAAAATGTGTGTGGGTAAGCAAGCATTATTTTATTTTATTTTAGATATAATGCCCAAGATGTAACCCATATCTGACAATATAATCAAATCAAGTGGCTCTCTCTAGATGGCAATAGAAATATATAGATAGCTACTTCATTTAAGTATTAAAACATTTGATAATGTGCTTCCTTATATAACAGTATTTGACAGCTCCTATATTTTAGTTCCTGACTTCTTATTGCCACATATTCTACATGGTCATTAGTCATTTTGGTGTTAGGATCACCTATTTTAGAACCAATCTGATATTTAGATTAGCATTATTTTAGAACCAAGCTGATCTTTAGATCAGCACAATCTTGGCATCTTTTTCTGGTTATCATAATCGCTGAAAAGAGTTGGACTTGTTTATCCTTACAAATACTTTGCAATATTTTTATGTGTGCATAATCACTACAAAAGAGAAAATTTCATGAGTGTAGTTTCTATTTATTACCCCTCAATATAATAAAAGTTTTGCTGGATATTCTTGACTTAGAAGATTAAAACTATATCCATTTAAGCTTGTACATATCTTGAGTACGTGTATGTGTGTAGTAGACATTAATAGGTTCACAAAAAAAGCATATAGTACTTATAGTGTTCCAGGTTGAATATGTTCTTTACAAAATCACATACACTGATATTTGTTCTTACATGCTGTGTGCCTTCTGGTTGATGGTGGAAATATGAAGTGGCACCCAGAAAAATAATGTAGTTACTATTATCATTCTTCTTTCCTTCTAATACCACCTGTTGTGATCTGTATAGAAACAAGACATCCAGCATAATATGCTAAAGTCTCTGACACTGTAATAAAAAAATAAAGAATTCCTAACAGATCTATCATTATGGATATTTTAGTCAGGTTGAATAAATTCTAACACAGAAAATAAATACTGAGCCAGGTGGTGGTGGCGCACGCCTTTAATCCCAGCACTCAGGAGGCAGAGGCAGGCGGATCTCTGTGTGATCGAGGCCAGCCTGGTCTACAAGAGCTAATTCCAGGACAGGAACCAAAAAAGCTATGGAGAAACCCTGTCTCGAAAATAGAAGAAGAAGAAGAAGAAGAAGAAGGAGGAGGAGGAGGAGGAGGAGGAGGAGGAGGAGGAGGAGGAGGAGGAGGAGGAGGAGGAGGAGGAGGAGGAGAAGGAAGGAAGNAGAAAGAAAGAAAGAAAGAAAGAAAGAAAGAAAGAAAGAAAGAAAGAAAGAAAGAAAGAAAGAAAGAAAGAAAGAAAGAAAGAAAGAAAGAGAAAAAAGAAAATAAATAAATACTGGGTGCAGGGGGTGCAGGTTTATTGCTGTGATTGCTGTGGCTACAGGAGCAGGTGATTCTCAGACCTCTCAAACTGGGTTGTGGGAAGACTTGGTAGAGGTTGAAGGCTTGACCTTCTGAAGAAATGAATACTATATGCAAAACTCAGTGGGCAATTATTATATTTGCTCATCACATCAGAATAGGCATGGAAGCAAAAAGAGTAACCAATGAGCTAAAGCTTCAGATGAAAATGAGAAATTCATTAAGAACTGGATAACAAGTCACTCCTTTTACAAACACTTGATTTTAATTTGTAAATGTCTTTATATTTTTGAGTAAAGTATAAGGGTGATGGGATGTTGCCAGTAAGTATGAAAGATTACAAGCTGCCTTTGCATGATGCAGTGAAGTCAAGTCATGGCAAGAAGAAATAGCCAATATTCCAAAAAATAGACCAAAGGCAATAAGCACTGGGAGTTTGCAAAGGGGCTCATAGGATGGTGAAATAGTGTGTAAAAACAGAAACATGTCAGGGATAGAAAAAGAATAACAATTTGAGACTGCATCCTCTCTACTTGGCCAGACCTTGTAGACCTGACAACGCAAGGACTGAAGGTTTTTACTGCTGCTACTGTTCTGAACAGCAACTGACACTGTGGTACAGGATATTGCTTAAGCTCTAAGGTAACATATTAAAGAAACAAAAAAACAACACAGTGTTGAAATTTCAACTTACCCAAGTCAGAATAAAATAAAGAATGTAAAAGACAATGATTTTCAAGAGTATATGAGGGTATCCCTTATTCAGTGTTCATGGAATTGCAAACTGGTACAGCTACTTTGTAAGCCAGTATGGTGAATTCTAATCATTGTGAATAACTGCTGACACTCTGGGTCAGCGTGTTCACAAGAAATAGTAAGGAAGTAAACAAGTAAGTAATTTGCTATTTGGCACTGCAACACCATTCTTTACCCAGAGTATTTCACATTCTACATCACAGTTTACTGTTCAGACATGTTCATTGCATCATTATTGACAATAGCTAGGAAATGGAAAAAACCTAAATGACTTCAACTGATAAATAGATAAGAAAGCATATCACAAATACACAGTAGAATTATATTGCTCTGTAAAGAATTAAGATCTGGAAATTTGCATGTAAATAGAAAATATTGAGTGAAGTAAGAGCCAGAAAGACAAACACTGAATATACTCTCTTATTCAAATCTTTGGGTTTGAGTATATAATCTACAGTTATTGTTTAAGCCATGAAAACAAAAAATGATTATACAGGTGGGCATCTACTCTAGAGAGGGGAAGTGATATGAAGACGGAAATGGAATAATTTGAGCTCACTTTAAATTGGGACAGAATGAAAAACAATGTAGAAGGAAAGGAGGAAGAGGGACAAATACCAATAAAAATGTTTGAAAAAGACATAGAAAAGTATATTATTTATATTTACCTAAACACAAAAACACACATGAATACAGACCTCCCAAACCATTATATGCTATTGCCTTTTATTGTTTCTCAGAAATTGAAGGTAAGAATCTCTTGTTGAAGACAACACAGAATTCCAACATAGGACTTGAATCAGTTAAGATGGATTGGACTTAGAAGCCTACTTCTTGAAGACTAGCTATTATAATATGGAGTCATGATATCCAAGTTGTCAAGGGTGTAAAACTATTAATAGTTCTACTAAGCTGTGATATCTATGAAATACAGTAATAACCAGAAAGGCATATCCATAAAGATTCAGTAGTAGCATTTACATCATAACAGTAACCAATAACTATCAAATTGCTCTTGAGACCCACTCAAGAGGAGAAAATTTATGAATAGTTCTATAAATATTGTAAATTATGAGCTACTGATGAGGCCATGGAAGCTACAGTCTCTAACTGAATAATAGCAGTGACCATGTCACCCACAGATAAGTCTTACTCTTTTGACAGCCGATAGACACATTTGAATGCATCCATAACTGGTCTAAATATAGCGAATAACTGAAGATGTGGTGAAGAACTCCATTTCCTGCATATATGAAAGCACTCCACCACGTAAGTGTCAGGGGATATTTTGGAAGAGTAGATAAGAATATTCTAAAAGACAGGGTACAAGGAAACCTGGACGAGAGATTGTGTCTTCTATGTAGGACAGGAAAGTGGCTTTGTAAAGTGACAACAACATAGATTTTTAAACAAGGGCCAAAAATGATAGCTGTTCCCATACCAATGTGAAAAGGGAAATTTCAGGGAAGTACTCCTAAAAAGAACTAGAGGCAATTTCTGATTGTTAGGAATAAAATAAGTTTTTCTGCATAAAATAAGCTTTCCTATGTATAATCCTCTTACATATATGTGAGAGAATTGTCTGTATTCTGTCAATCATGTTTTAAACAAACACTGATTGGCCAGGCAGGAAGTATAGGTGGGAAAACCAGACAGGAAGTAGAAATGATGCAATGAGAACATGAGAATTCTGGGAAGGAGGAAATTGATTACTCCCACTCCTGCCCAGACTCCGAAAAAGCAAGATGTGAGCTGCCCTGCTGAGAAAGGTACCGAACCATGTGGCTAGCATAGATAAGAATAATGGGTTAATATAAGCTACAAGAGCTAATAAGTAGCCTGAACTTTTGGGCCAATCAGTTTTATAACTTATAGAGATCTCTGTGTGATTTTCCTTGGGGTTTGCTGGCTGTGGGGTACCGAGCAGGACAGAAACCTTAACAAGCAGGCCCCCTCATGTTACATATATATATTCATTATTTATATATGATGTATATGTACATGATGAATATACATAATATATTTATAATATATTTATATTATTTATTATTATATATTATACTTATTATTGATAAATATAAATAATAAATTTATAATAATATATTTATAATAATATAAATAATGAATATACATATATTCATTATTTCATAAATATACTCATTTGATGTAGATAAGGGAATGATGTAATTGCATAACTGATATATGAAATTGAATTAAAAAGTATGACATTTGTTCAAGTTAAGCATGTAATTTATTATTACTATTATATTAATGTTTAGGAAATATGAAGAAATATAAATAACATGACAGGTTATCCATTGAGAACAAATGGTCTATGTCATCATCACTATTGATTTATGTTGTTGAATCTGTGATACATACACAATGATATGTGCATAGAATTATGAAATTGAAATTGTAACAAAATTTTCAAACTAGATAATAAGTTATAACATTGTCAGGTAGATTAAGATAAATATCTTCAACACAAATTCTGTAATTGTGGATCATTGCTCTAATAAATCATCTTCACATTATTTCTCCTCACAAAAATGTTTTGCTTTCAAGTATTTTCTTCAAGGCCACACTGACATCCTTATTTCTCAGACTGTATATGATAGGGTTTAGCATGGGCACAACAATAGTATAAAACACAGAGGATACTTTTCCTTGGTCCGTAGAGTTGGCTGATGTAGGCTGCAGATACATAAATGCTAATGATCCGAAGAAGATAACAACAGCCAAGATGTGAGAACTACAAGTACTGAAGGCTTTGGACTTCCCTTCTGTGGAGTGAATGCGGAGGATACTGGCAATAATTGAGATGTAAGAAGCAATAATTGTGAGAATTGGAATAAAGATATTCAATGTACCAAAAACTAGAATCAAAAATTCACTGATATAGGTATTAGAGCATGCAAGCTTCAAGAGGGGAAGAAAATCACAGAAATAGTGGTTGATAACATATAATTTGCAGAACCAAATCCTAGTCATGAAACCTATGTGAACTGATGCAAAGAACACACCAATAATATACACTCCTGAAATCAGGGAGCTGTAAACCTGATAAGACATGGTTACACTATAAAACAAAGGATTGCATATGGCAAAGTAACGGTCATATGCCATTGCAGCTAACGTATAACACTCTGCAGTACCAAAAATGGTAAAGAAATAGATCTGAGTCATGCATCCAGGGTAGGAGATAAGGTTCTTTTCTGTCAAAAAGCCAACCAACATTTTAGGGGTAACAACAGTGGACTGACAGAAGTCAATGAAGGACAGACTGCTGAGGAAATAGTACATGGGGTTGTGCAGATGGGAACTGAACACAATTAGTGTGATCATGCCTAGATTCCCTGCTACAGTGACCATATAGATTCCAGAGAAGAGGAGGAAGAGGGGCATCTGGAGTTCTGGTTTCTCTGAGAGCCCAGCCAAGATGAACTCAGTCACTGTGCAATGATTTCCTGCTGCCATGTTCTCCATTCGGACCCTGAAGGAGTAAAAGAAGC
>NW_026068218.1:701634-719878 GCF_014885135.2 Alexandromys fortis
AGGGTATTAATGAGGAAAAGTGTGTCCAACAGTCTTTAAGAGGAAAGCTGATCTACAGAGCTTTTATTTTCAAAATTTCCATTTTTTTCTTATTGTTAAGATACATAAAGCCATTCAGCTTCCAAATTTGAAAGTTAAATGACCTTTGAAGTGACAATTGCATTAGGTTCTGGATAAGTGGTGCTATTAGGAAGGGATTTCTGATGTGGGCACCAGTTTTTGAGAAGGGCAGCATCATTAATGGTTCAGTGCGAGTTCATTAGTAATAAGTAGACATTCTCATTCCCAAAAGAGTACCAATAACACTCTTGGCTAATGCAATGTATTTTTTGTTCCTAACTGTGTAAAGAAATAATTTTAACTGACACTTTCAGCAAACAGATATTCTGTAATATGATTCCTGCATTGTTAGCTCATACTGACATTCTATCAAATGAAAATCCAATCAACTGTTTCTACACATCAAAACCAATGAAACAGACTCATTGGTACTTTTCCATCATTCAATGTTCTCAACTAAGAAGGATGACAATGCAGAAACACATAAATTAAAGGAAAACGCAGTTATTATCCCCTATTCTACTGAAATGTAAACAAATTAATCACTGTGTACAAAGTAAATCCTCAATTGTATTAGAGTTTAATCATTAGAATAAAATGTTTGAAATGTTTTTTAAATATAAACGTTTATGTCTTGCATAGATAACAACATAGATCCTAACAAAGTTCACCGATTTAAGTAGAAAGATAGGCTAGAAGGGCTTGAAGAAAATATTGATTAAATTCTTGGCAGCCCTGGAAGACTTCAACTTCAAGATTGTTTAGAAACTCGCAAATAAAGAAAAAATAAACCACACACTGTTGCTAATAATAAAATGGGAGAGGCCAGAAAGAATGTAGGAGTGAAAAAAATAAGAAGACTTGTGACAGCTCTTTTCTTGGAGTGACACAAGCAATGTGATTATGATTTCACAGCATCAGTGGCTGTCACAATCTCCTACATGAAATTATACCTATAAATAAATATTTCTTTACAATTTGGGTGGTGGGAGGGCATCTGACACTTCCATTCCTAATGGCCATTGGGTTATTCATAGATTCTGAAATAGACAGACATTGTCTTCAGTTTCATACTTACTAATAAGTTCTCCATACACCAGTGGATAGTTCTAAACTTACAAATTATATTCACACAGATGACCTGGTAAAAATACATCACTCAGAATCCAAAGCAAAATTACAAATATGGGAATCATATACAGTGAAGAGAGACTGTGAACAGGGGAATACTGGATGTAACACTCGTAAGGGTGATACTAATCAGGCTATGTGTGGGGCAGAGTGTGCAAACATGAACATGTATGAAAATGAAGTTTTCAAAAATTTTAATAAAAGATAAAAAATATTCACATCATCTATATTTTAAACTACAGTCCTCTTTCAATGACTGAATAATCCCTGTGGAAGTGCATAGAAAGCATGTAAGATCCAGAGGTTGAACTTACAAGAATAGTCTATCTATGCCCAAGCTAGAAATTATACATTAGAATCACAGTGATTGTGGTATATATCATCTACTCACTAATTCTATTTAACAATGTCTCACAATAATTTATATTAAATTCATCATAACCCATTGAAAATATTTCAAATGCTGTTTATAATTCCATAGATGTGGTTATCTTGCAAATTTTGTGCTTTTTCTACATTTCTTTTAATCTTGAAATGTGTCATAGTTTTATCATAACTATTGAATCTACTCTGAAATTCTAAAGCATTGTATTACAGAGATTTTCACAGTGACTATATTTGGTAAATTTATTATATTTTCTTTTTATTATTTTTTTCATTGAGAGTGTCCTACAATGTGTTTAAATCATATTCACTCCCTCACTGAAATTCTCCAGTTCCATCCCCTTTTGTGTCTGTCTCCCTTTTTCACTCCTTAACCCCAGTTTGTGCTGCCCGTGAATTGTTAGACATGTGGCCTGACACAGGAGTATGATTGATTTACCAGGATCAATGCTACTAAAGAAAATGTGTCTGCCTTTCTCAGCAGCTATCAATTGCCAGTAGCTTCTCAGCTAGAGGAGAAATTACATGCTTCCCTTACATCTCATGCAGAGATTTGATCTGGATTATGCTTGCACTGGACTTATGTATGTTGTCAGAGTAACTGTGAGTCCATATGTTTAGCTGTGTTTTGACTGGAGGACATTATTCATTTATGTTCATCCGCCATCTTGGGTTAATGGGTTCTGTCTTTTGGGATTATTGGCCATCAAGTTCCCATCTACCCTGGCAAAAATCACAGTCTTTTCTCAACGCTTTCAGTTACACTTCACAACTAAATGATAAGTACAGGTGCCACAGACACCTTACACTAGAGGCCCTAAGGGTGGAGGTAACAACATGGTACTGGCCTGGAAGTTTCATTACTAATGGCTAGATTGCACAGTGCTGGAAGCTAATATGGGCACTCCTGGTGGAGATGAACTATAATAGCATATATTAGCATATGAACTGGCAAAGCATTCTCATTGGTAAAATGTTTGCATTTACATCATGGTAATATCAAATCATTTTATGCTCCAAAAACATGAAGCCCATACCTGACACTTGTGCTGTACTATTTGAAGTCTACTCTGTCTTATATAAGTGCATGTCCTCAAGCTTTATATTTGCCAGTTTTTGTATGGCAAATAATTAATTCTGTAATTCTAGCTCATTATTATTTTTTCTGATAGTAAAACAAATTCCATTTAAATTTCAATATAAGATTAAAAATAAATATTATAAATTTTTAGCATCAAACATCTACAATTCAATCTAAAAAACAGGAAAAATCTTTATATACTAGATATTTTATTTTTTCTTTCACCATTTTAATTTATTTTACATATATAAACCACAGTTTTCCCTGTCTCCTCTCCTCCCACTCCCTTCACCCATCTTCACGTTATACCACTCATCTACACCTTCCCCACCTCCACTTGACAGAGTAAAGCTTTCAGTAAGAAACAGCAAAGCATGGCATATCAAGCTGAGACAGGATCAGGCTTCTGCCCCTGAATCAAACCTGAACAAGTCTTCCACCATAAGGAATAAATTCCAAAGGGGCCAGCTCATGCATAAGGAACAGGTTCTGGTCCCACTGCTAGGTGCCTCCCAAAAAACAAGCTATGCAAATATTACCTAGATGCAGAGGGCCTCCATCAGTCCCATGCTGGCTCCGTAGATGTCTATCAGTATCCCTGAGAAAATGTGAAAAAAAAAATTAATAAGAGAAGGACTCACCACAGCAATGCTTTATAATAGTTAGTATGGTAAGGAAGTCAAGCTTCACACAGTTATAAATAATTTGGAGATACTATTAGTGGATATCAACTATAAAGTAAGATAATTTAGAAACCTATGGAGTACTTAAAGCAAAGTTTGTTTAGTTTGAGTCATTTGAGAATTTACTGAAAAGTCAATATAGAGTGATGTTAAAAAACAAACAAACAAATAAACAAACTAGACATCTCCATTGCTTATTTCCCCTTGGAGCTCAAGAAACCCTATGGAAAATGAGGATGTGCAGTCAGAATTATGGGAGTTTGGTAGGGGACAAGGAATCCAGGAAGATATTACCTACAAAATAAATTGAGCATCGTTCATAGGGACTCACAGACTGAAACAGCGATCGCAGATCCTGCATGGTTCAATGCTAGAGTCTTGTGCAGATATAATATAATTTTTAGTTTGGTATTTCTATCTGACACCTAAGAATAGATGTGGTGGTGTCTATAGAAGGAGCTGCAGGCCACTTCCCACCGCCCGGCTCATGCACGGCTAGCTTTACCCAAAATAATTACATGGAAACTTTATTCTTTTAAACACTGCCTGGCCAATTAGTTCTATCCTCTTATTGGCTAATTCTCACATCTTGATTAACCGATTTCTAATAACCTGTGTAGCATGACGAGGTGGTGGCTTACCAGAAGGATCTTAACCTGCATCCATCTTGGAGAGGAGAGCTATAGCGTCTGCCTGACTTGGCTTTCTTTCTCCCAGAATTCTCTGTTCTGTCTACTCCACCCAGCTAAGGGCTGGCCTATCAAAGGCCAAGCAGTTTCTTTATTAATTAACCAATGAAAGCAAGAGATAGATAGATAGATAGATAGATAGATAGAGAGATAGATAGAGAGATGATAGATGACACTCCCACATCAGGTGTCTCTGATAGATGACACTCCCACATCAGGTGTCTCTGAGTTATTCACCTGCCTTTCAGACCATTTTCCTCCCTCTGGGTTGCGATGATAGTAGGGTGTGTACCTAGTGCTATTGTTTCTTGTTATTCAGTGTATTGTAGATATTCCTGCAGGCTTGCTCTCCTCTGAAGGGAAATGGGAAAGTATTGGATATGAGTTACAAATAATAGAATGTAGATGCTCTAGAGTTATACAATGCTCAATATACAATTTCTCTTGAATATCTCTATATTTTCAATAAATAAGTTATTGGCAAGTACTTTAATTACTTTTTCAATACTGCATTTATTTTTAATATTGTGCTGGTTAGATATACATATGCACAGGCAGTGCAATAACATATATGTGAAGGCCAGAGAATAACTTTGGAGAGTCTGATATCTCATTCTACAATGGGAAATCTGAGGGTTAAAGAAGGTCTGTGGCATTGTATGGCAAGTGCATTTATTCTCTGAGTCACCTTGTCTAGCTAGTAAGTGTCTTAATTTCTGAAAGATCAGTGTCTGTAGTTGCTTTTAAATTGGATGTAAAACACATATGAGTAGGAAATATGAATTTTACCCAATGCTTTTATTCATCAAATTTATTTAAGATGATCGTGGGACTAAGAAAAATTTACCAGTACAAAAGTATAAAGATGTTTATGAAGAAAAAGAAAAACTACTGTTAATAGTCTTAGTGTTTTCCACAAGAAAAAAACATTCCACAAAATAGTTTCAGTTCAGTTTCTAGCTCTTCTTGAGGTCACTTCCATACCTGTTAATAATTTGTTTCCATTTTATTTCTAAACTCACTGACTTTTAATATATCATTCTATAGTCAGTTACATTAATTAAGCCAGTAGCATTACCTCCACTCTCATTCTATTTTTGGAAATCATGCTTCATTGTAGATATATTAGTAATTTATACATTCATTAAAATAATCTCAAAATTGTTTTTCCATCTCTTAAATCTTATTTAATATAGACTTCTTAATACAAGGTCAAACACCATGAGTATCTCTTTAGGTATCATGCAAAGATCTGAGATACTGAAAAAATAAGAATTAAATTATAAAAATATAAAAAAAAATCAAAATAGTTGTACATTTAGGATCCACTAATATAATGAAAATTGTCTAATCCCCTGCTTCAAAGACAGTTTGTAGCATTGTTTTCCCCCATCCATCTTTTTCCTTTGACCCAACTCTCTCTCTCATTTTCCATTTCTTTCTAAATATATCTGAAATACAAAGGAAATGACAATGACCTCAGATCATTTCAATTGTAAAAGGTATAGTGACATCAACTCCACTTTAAAGAAATCACAACCTAAATCTGACATATTAGCATAAAATATGTGATAAAATTTGCAGATATAATAAAAATTTGAAAAAGGCAATAGAATTTCAGATTGGATTCATTATTATTGCATCGTGAGGGGCTTAACACCAAGTACAAAAATGAAGAGATATTCAAAAATACTATTGCATAATAAGCAAAAATGTGAATAGATTCACAATCATAAAATTTTCAATGCCATCACTTTTTTTTCAATTTTAAAACATGATGCTATTTTTTTTAATTTTTATTATTCCTAAAATGTTTTTAATATATAATAATTTCTATTAATGTCTATATATTTAACAAGGTTTTCTGAAAATTTATTTTACTTGCAAAATTCCTTATGGTCCCCAACATTCATCAGGATGGATTGAAAATGAAAACATTTTGTAATAAGCACTGTTTTTAAAAATGAGTTACCTAACCAAAGCTGGTTTAGTGGGGCTATAAATTCTGTAACATAAAAGAAATAGTATATCATTGAACTTAATTGATTGAATGATAGTCAGCATAGTAGAAATTACAGATTAAGAGGATTTTATGGAGTCTAACACTATGAAACTTTTTCCATGTGCACTTAGTACCTAAAAAAGGCATTACCTATTATCAGGGTAAGGTACATTTCTTGTGACCAACATGCCTTCAATATTATTACAACTACAGCCATAGAAGTTAACATATTTGAAATCATTAAATGTAAGTATAAAATGTCATATCAGTTATAATGATTTTTATGTAGAAATTGCAACAGAAATAAATTAAAATTAAGCAATGACAAATTTAATGCCTCCTCAATTGATTTATAAGTGCATTTTAATATAAAATTTTCATTTATACAATAATTTAATATATAGATTAAGTCCAATTCATATGAAGAACTATAAATATACTTCCAATTCAAGGAAATTGGTGGACTAAGAAAAAAGTGTAATTCATATTTTTTTCAAGAAAATGCAAATCTTAAAATATTTTTTAAAATGTAGGTTATTAGTTTAGATTTCCTAATACAATATTAACAGTGACACCTAAAATATCTCTGAACTGGCTTCTCAGCTCTGGTGTTATTGAACTGAAATACAGCCAAGAGGTCACAAAGATGATGGATGGTTGATCATTTGGCCTCCTAGTAGCCACCATTTAACATAGGTCTATGCCACCACTCTTCTTAAAGGCTTCTATATGCTTTCACTACGTCTGTAGACCAGAAGGTTAACAAGCATTGATTTTAATCTATTATGCTACATTTCAGGCTACGGCTTTAGATGTGGGTATTTTTGCTAAGGAAAGGGAATTAGCAAGATAAAACACAGAAAGAGTAGGGTGATTGGAACCATTTGGAGCTGATATAACTAGTATGAAGCTTATGTATTGTGAGATATTTTATGATGTTTGAAAGCACAGAAGAAAATCCTTTAATAATTATAAGGGACAATTATGACAGTGAGCTACTTTAAAAGGGGAACAAGTAACTTATTTCTGCATATGGACATGAGGAGGCTTAATCTGATGATACTTCACTTTCAAAGATTGAGAGAAAAGACTGTTAATTTCTTTTGTAAAAGTGCAAATGCTCAGTCACACTGATCCTGCTAAATTCTTCATGCATAGAACCCTATCCATCTGTGGTGGACTCAGATGCCTACTCACAGTTCCTCGACTATGTGACAGTCATTTGATTGTGTACACTTTAGACAGCTCTTCATTCTACTTGTCAGAGTGCCACCAACCACTATTTTCTCTGTTAACTGGTAAATACATATTTCATTTTATATATAGTTGACATAGAGTGATTCTACATAACATGTATTAGATTCATCCTTCCTAAAGCTTGCCAGTATGTTGTAATTTCTGCAGAAGACACTTGCTTCATGGACTATAAGTTGCATTTTAGCCAAATGATAAGTTGGACTTATTTACCTTCATCCTCAGTAGTACAAGTCTGCCACATTCCAAGATTTTTAAGATACTTTCAGCAATTTGGTGGACTAAGATTTTGCCTGACTTAAGACAGTGAATGTTCCAGACTTTAGAGTCTTAGATGTCGTGTGTAAGTCCATGAATAAAACACACTCACCTTACTTCTGCTACAATATCAAGTTTCTTTGTTTTTTTTCTTTCTTTTTTTTTTTTTTTTGTGACTGCCAAACGACACTAATCTTAGAATTGGGAGAACTATGCTCCTAGCCTTCAGCAATTAGTATTGAGAAGACCAGATGAAGACCTCAATGACAACAGTACCTGTGAGCCTGGTCTGCATCTCTTGTCAGCATCTTCTAGGACTCACTAAGTTTATACCTCTGCATATTCAGCTTTATAGGTATAGTCACTAGGGCAGTTGTGAAGTATTGGAATGAGTTTATCCTCTTCAGTACTGTATGTCAGCAAATTGTCATTCCCCAAGGACTCTAATTATTCTAGAAGCGTATTTACAAGAATATTCAGTAATCAAAAATACTAATTATCCATCTGCCTAGTTATTTTTCAAATTGTTTCCAGTCATTTCAAAACTTTCACATTCTATTAAAGATTTTGAGTATGAAGATCACTAAATAATTATGTTAAAAAGGTTACTAAGATTCCGAATGTGCATGGAGTGAGATTTTATTTAGTTCTTAGGAGTCTCAAGCTGATACAACAAACAGAACACAAACTGGGGAAACTGGGTTTTAGAGGAACAATGTCTTTCCTGATGAGTTATATCTTGTTAATTATATGTTTAATGATATTTTTAAAAATAAATCTTTTCAAAGCTTGGTAGATTGCATGAATATTTTTAACAGTTTCTACAAAATAAAAATAACCTTGCTTTGCTTCAAACTTAAAGAATTCAAGGAGAATAATAGAATGAATAATATAAAAATAGAATTAAGGGGAATGGGTCACCATTATTACTAAAGAAGCAAATGAGCTATTTTATGACTAAATAGTTAGAAACCAGGGCAATCCAAATTCTTAGACTCTTAAAATTGTTTGCAAGAATAACCTAAGTATCTTCTATGATGGGTTTCCTAATTTGTCAATTATTTTTCTTCTATAAGCAATTAAATTTAATGTATTCAAATCAATGGACAGCCTGTAAAATATAGTTAATACTTTATACCATTTAATACTACACAACAGATTAATGTTCTAAAGAAACTCAATATAATTTTGGTGCTAATTTGCACAGAAAAAATTGTAGTAAACAGATATAAATAGCCTAATCATTCCAGGAACAAATGTATTGTTGTGCATATTTATTAAGTCTGTAACCTTGTTTATATATTGGAAATTTAGTAAATATCTAAAAAAAACTCAAAATATTATATGAATAATACCAAAACAATTTGATTTATTCATAGATATTTGGATGTATAGTGACTATCTTCCAGCATTCTGAATATCCTGTCTTTAAGAAGTGTTGGGTTCTTAGTTTACATTTTAACATTTATTTATTTTATAAACACACATTACTAATTAAAGTTGACTGTGTTATTTCCATACTGGAAAAATAATTGCCTTAAAGCTCAGATCCACAGAGATCTTGAATGTAAATATATGCTGAGACAGCAAGATTTAACTGTATGCTGTAATAAATTTGAAATCTAGTATAATTTTGGAGCCCCCAAGAGACAGTCCCTAGAGTTGTGAGCATTTGTTTCTCTATCTTCTCTTTATTGGAAGTCCAGGACAAACCTTATGATGGAAGATCAAAAATTCTGTGAATAAAAATCATACACTAACTAGAAAGTAGTCAGAGAAATCCACATGCCTACAATATCTGATTTTTGACAAAGAAGCAAAAAAAAAATATAAAATGGAAAAAGATAACATATTCAACAAAAGGTATTGGCATTACTGGATATAAACATGTAGGATAATGAAAATAGATCCATATCTATCACCATGCACAAATCTCATGTCCAAATGAATCAAAGACCTCAACATAAAACCAACACACTGAACCTCATGAAGAAAAATGGGACATACACTTGAACACATTGTCATAGGAGACTACTTCCTAAATACAACCCAAATAGCACAGACACTGAGAGCATCCATTAATAAAGGGGACATCCTGAAACTGAGATGCTTCTTTATAGCAAATGATATGTTCAACAAAACAAAATGGCAGAATACAGAATGGGAAAAGATCCTCACATCAGGAAGAGGGCTGATCTCCAAATTATATAAATAACTCAAGAAACTGGTCATTAAAATAACATATAATCCAATAAAAAGAATAGTGTACAGACCTAAATAGAGAACTCTAAACATACGAATCTAAAATGGCTGAAAGACACTTAAGGAAATGTTCAACAACCTTAGGCATCAGAGAAGTGTAAATCAAAACAACTCTGTGATTCCATCTTACACTTGTAAGAACAGACAAGACCAAAAACACTGATGATGACTTATGCTAGAGAGAAATTGGGGTAAAAGGAACAGTCTTCCATTGATGATGGGAGTGAAAAAAGGCACAGATGCTTTGAAAATTAGTAAGGTGATTTCTCAGAATCAGAGCAATGGACTGAGCTCCCAAGGTCTAGTTGAAGAGCAGAAGGAGGGAGAAGATGAGCAAGGAAGTCTGGACCTCAAGGGGTTGGTTCACCCACTGAGACAGTGTGCTTGTTCTAATGGGAGCTCACCAAATCCAGCTGGACAGGGACTGAATGAGCATGCGATCAAACTGGACTCTCTGAATGTGGCTAACAATGGGGGCTGACTGAAAAGCCATTGATAAAGGCACTGGGACTTGTTTTTACTGCATGTACTGGCTCTTTGGGACCCTAGTCTATTTGGATGCAAAGCTTCCTAGACCTGGATGTAGGGGGGGTTGGATTTCCCACAGGGCAGGGTTCCCTGCCCTCTCTTAAGGAAGGGGGAAGGAGGAGGGTGAATGGGGAAGCAAGAGGGGAATAGGAGGAGGGGGGGGGGAGTGTAAATTTTTGAATGCAATAAAGAAAGAAAAAGAAAGAAAGAAAGAAAGAAAGAAAGAAAGAAAGAAAGGAAAGAAGAAAGAAAGATTAAAAAGAAAGAAAGAAAAAAGGAAAGAAAGAAAAATTAATAAAAACATGAGACTCATCTAAAAAAAAAGAAAAGAAACAACCTCAAGACCCAGCAATACCACTTTTTGTATATATTTAAATAACATTCAATCATACCAGAAAGATGTCCACTGTGTTGAGAGCAGCATTATTTGTAATATCTAGAACCTGGAAGCAATCTAAATGCCCCTTGACCTAAGAATGGATAAGGAAAATGAGTTACATTTACACAATGGAGTATTAGAAAACAGAAAAAAAAATAATGACATTTTGAAGTTTGCAGACAGTTGGATGGATCTGGAAAATATCACATTGAGTGAGGTAGCCCAAACTCAGAAAGACAAATATAATATTTATTCACTCATAAATGACCTTTAGAAATAAAGAAAAGAAAAATCAGCCTCCAATTCACAATTCTAGAGACCCTACACAGTGAAGAAGACACTAAAAGAGAGAGGGGGGGGGATCTAATCAACATAGCAAGTAGAAAAAGACAAGATCTCAGTAAATAGGGAGAATGGGCATCATGGGAGCAAAAGGATGAAGGGACGCGAGCAGAAAAAAGTGTGTAGATCAATAAAAGCAATAAAAAACAGAAAAACAGCAAAACAAAAACCAAGTAGCTTGTAACTGCTGAAAAGAAAAAAATTGTGCTAACTCTCAAGTCCTGGAAAAAGAAACCACATAGTTGTTTGCCCAGTATATTTGTTATGGGAAAGTGCAGGACTTTTCTCAAGTCCTAGCTAAAGTAGTCTGTTAGGTTGAACCATCTCAGCTAGCCACCTTGAAATTATTCTGAGCAGTTTATATTCCAAAGCCGATCTTTAGGTGGTGTTTTTCAGCTTAGCAGTGTTAGGTGTTATCATAGTCCTGATGAAATAGTCATTGTGGAGCCCCATCCCCTTTCAAAGACTGCAAAGATCACTGTTAGGTATGGTCATGGTCCACTGCAGAAAAATGATAGAAATGCAATCCTAAAATCATATACAGGAACATAGATGAAACATTTTTTTCTAGATTTTGTACTCAATAAGACCATTAATATCATGACAAAAAGTTTAATACATATATGTATATTTTTTAAATATATGTGTTTAATAAAACTGTTTAAGAGTCAATATAAAACCAGAGGATTAAGAGATTAGGAGCACTATAATAGTCTTTAATTTTTTTATCCTTCTATGTCATATCAAGTGTCTCTTCTGTCATGAGAAAGATTTTGGATTTCACTTTTATAAACATACTTGGGTTTAGAGAAGGAGAGAGCCATGCTACAACTCCAAAGACAGCTATAATTTTCAATGTACTGGGACTACAAAACTACTATTTGCTTTATATATGTTTGTAGAGAATAGCCGAAACAAATAGTTGGAATATTTATGAAATTGTATTCTGTTGGAAATGTGATATACCAAATATCCAATTCACTCTTATACTTGAGACATTTTTTCTGTCTGGTGATTTGTTCTTTTACTTCAGAAGTCTCATTTCTCCAGTGGTCTTTAGATTCCTTAGCTAGATACACTGATTCTCCTGAAAAGACAGAAACAAAACCCTTCCCCAAACCTAGTTTTTGGGATTCTCTTTTGGCATATTATATCTGATCAAGTGAAAAGCATTGTTTTTCAGTTTTATAGGTTAATGACCAAGGATTATAGTGAACTATTATCTCTTCTAATTATGATATGTCTCTTGTTCGAATTGAATCTTTATCAATTTTGATGGTGTCCATAACTTTTCTTCTGTGGAAACAAAAGCATAACATCTTAGCAAACTTTACACATGTGCTGGTTTCAATTATGAGGTCAGTACATCTTTAAAGTATATCAACTGATATGATTATGTAGTTTTTTTCCTACTATCCAATCCCCCTCCACAGCTATGTTCCTTTCTATTTGGCATTATAAAATTCAGTGTTAATGAAGCACTAGGCAATCTATTCCTTTCTGTTTATTTAACATATCCTTTAGAGTTTAATATGATCTTTCTGTAACTATCTTCCCTGAAGGATAGTGTGGTATACCTGTAATATGCTTTATATTACAATTTAAAAAAAATGGTTTCATTTTCTTAGAGACATATGCTGGAGCATTGTCTTTCCATATTTTTATAGGTGTACCCTCGATGGCTATGGTTTCAAGCAAATGTGTGATTACAGAATCAGCCTTCTCCAACTCAAAAAAGCTTCCCATTGAACCTGAATCAGTACCAATGGTATGGCAGAAATATTATATTTTTCTAAATTCCACAAAATGGAACACATCTATAAGCCATATTTCATTCCTTTGAGTATTCTTTGGGTTACTTTTTGTAGGTAGTAGTGTTTGGTTTCATAAAGAAGAAGCAGAACATTTCATTAAAATTTCTTGACTTATTGTCAAGTGATGAAAAACTGTTTTTTAAAAACTTTGCTAATGACTTGATTTTCTAAAAAATGAAATTGTGAGGCCTCTAGCACACTTGAAATCAATAACTGAATGGATTCTACATGACTTTGTGCCAGAGGACCTGACAGATGCATATGGGATCAGATGTGTGTTATATATATGGAATTATTCCTGTTCCAGATTATACCTTGTAAATGAATAATAATAAAATCAATTCTGATTATCTGGTATAAATTCAGTGATTTAAATATGCAAAACAACTCTTTCTGCATATTGCAAATTAGTAACTATGCTGAGATTTTTTTAAATCCATAATTACCTTGAGAAGAGCATAAAATTCTGACTTTGGACAGAATCATAAGGACTTTGAACCACTTTATTCAATTTTTCTGAGTTGTAATATGCCTTTCCTGGTTTATTTGGATCGGTATAGAATGTATGGACTACAGTTATTGGCATGTCCAGTACAAAGTGAGAAGTAATCCAGTTAGTTCTCTTTATGAGTTGAATTCTCTTACTTTGGGGAAAGTTTTTGTTAATCTTTTCCAAAAAAAAAAAAAAAAAACACTGCAAGCTCTTTGCCAGGATTCATTTTCTTCCCATAACGTGTTAATTTCATCATCATTAAAGGTATTACAATTTCTACTGGGTCTATTTCTTATAATTAACAAAGTTTTAATTTTTCTTTTAGAATAAACTCAGAGACCTTTTCCACATTAATTTTTAGTGTTTCACTTGTTTTATGTGTTAAAAAGATTCATTATAAGATAACATTTTACATCTGCATTAAAATTCCTCTAAGGCAATATTGGAGGAAAATGTGACCAGAATACAGTGAAGATTCAGATCTACATGATCCATCTACGCCTTCTGTAATTTATCTTCAATAAAATCCAATTTTCTCTCAGGTTCAACTGATAATTTCCTAGTACTATTAATTCCTTGTCACCTACTCAAGTTTTCTTTAAATTATTCAGGTCACCAGGACCGATCCCAAAAGTATACCATAGATGGAAAATGTCTCCTAATGTTTAATAGTCATTAAGACTGACAATATTTCATGGCAGCTACGTTGTTTGGCAGCAACTCAAGAAGGATGCTCAGGAAGAGCTCACAATCCATAGTGAAGAATGACAGAACCCGCTTTGTAAAATACACACAGGGAATTGTTTGGTAAAAGCTCATGTGAAAGGAGGCTAACGAAATGCCGAACCTGAAAGGTTGGATAAATCCGGCATTTGGAGCCCAGGTACTTTAGGAATTAGGTGGCAATTAGAACCTGTTTTGGAGAGATTACAACAGGAAAATCCCAACCTTTTCAGAGGCTTGGGAAAGAAAATAAAAGAAATCCTAGCTGGTGGGGCTCAGTCACTACATGCAGTTCCAGCAGGATCCCATGTGAAATTCCAGTTTATGCCTTGGCTAAAAAGCCACAGGCAAATGGATTTTTTTTTAATACATACCCTAAGCAATGGGTGCCAAATGTAGCACAAATAATAAAAACTATGAGACAGATATTGAGGGTTGAAACTGGAGATTAGTAAAGCAAAGCATCCAGCCACTAGAGAGCTCTTACCTCTATGACATTTTCAGACTGAAAGAGGTCCTCATCCCACCCTATATTCTTCTCTATTGCTGGTATTAAAGGTTTGTACCAATAACATCTGCCCCCTATGGCTAACTAGTGTGGCTGCTGGAATTAAAGGTGTGTGCTACCATTGCCTATGCAGTGTATGATATGTATGGGTATGTATGGTATAGTATGGTTGTTTTATGTTCTGATCTTCAGGCAAGGTTTAGTTATTAAAATACAAATGAAATATCACTGCAGAAGTGGAGCAGGAATAGATGGGAGAACAGAAGGGAAGTGGGGAGGATGATAAAGATGAAAGGAAGGATATATTTTTCTTGGAATGTAAAATAATAATAATAATAATAATTACCATTATTGTAATTAAGTATGAAATGTATTGTTTTTAAAGTAATATTAATCAACTATGAAAAATAAGTGTATGTAAGATGATGGAATATCCATTATTATAGAATTATAGGTCCATGGAAGGTTTAATATTTTTCCATTGTTTATACTGTGAAATTCTGATAATATGTGTGTTGATATTTGATTTTGAAAATTCTAGTAGTAAAAATTATCAAACTTTTGTAGCAAATGAGTAATAATAGCAGGTACAAAAATGTAAACAGTATCATTTCAAACTATTTATTTCTTTATAATTTTGCTCTAATAAATAATCTTCACATTACTTCTGAAACATGATATTTTTTTGAAGTATTTTCTTCAAGGCAACACTGACCTCTTTATGCCTCAGGCTGTAGATCAATGGGTTAAGCATGGGAATGACAATAGTGAAAAAAAGAATGACACTTTCCCTTGGTCCATGAGGCTCATTGATGATGGTTATAATTAAATGAATGCAGCAGAATCATAGAAGACAGCAACTGCAGAGATATAAGAGCTGCAGGTACTGAAGGCTTTGGACCTGCCTTCTGTGGATCAAATTCAGAGGACCCTGGCAATAATGAAGATAAAATAAAATTGATTATTGTCCTCTCAAGATCTGTGAAGAATTTTGATGGGACCTTGATAGGAATTGCATTGAATCTATAAATTGCCTTTGGTAGAATTGCCATTTTTACTATGTTGATCCTCCCAATCCAAGAGCAAGGGAGGTCCTTCCATTTTCTGATATCCTCATCGATTTCTTTCTTCAATGCTTTAAAGTTCTTGTCAAATAGATCTTTTACTTCCTTGGTTAGAGTTACCCCGAGATATTTTATGCTGTTTGTGGCTATTGTGAAAGGTGAAGCTTCTCTGATTTCCCTCTCTGCTTCCATATCCTTTGTGTATAAGAGGGCGACTGATTTTTTGGAGTTGATCTTGTATCCTGCCACATTACTAAAGGTATTTATCAGCTGTAAAAGTTTCTTGGTGGAGTTTTGAGGGTCACTTATGTACACTATCATATCATCTGCAAATAACGAAAGTTTAACTTCTTCCTTTCCAAGTCAAATCCCCTTGATCCCCTTATGTTGTCTTATTGCTATTGCTAGAACTTCAAGCACTATGTTGAAGAGGTATGGCGAGAGTGGGTTTCTGAGTTTAGTGTTCCTGAGTTTAGTGGGATGGCTTTGAGTTTCTCTCCGTTTAATTTGATGTTAGCTGTCGGCTTGCTGTATATAGCTTTTATTATATTTAGGTATGACCCTTGTATCCCTAGTCTCTCCAAGACTTTTATCATAAAGGGATGTTGAATTTTGTCAAATACTTTTTCAGCATCTAATGAAATGATCATATGNCCAACTCTCAGCAATAAGAGGATATTTCAGCCCAAAGTTTACCCCAGCTAAGAAGCTTTCGGTAATATTTTATGGCTGAAAAGTGTCGTATCATTTATTTTTTTTTCTAAAAGAGAATTGCCATACAGTAAGTTGATCATGCTATAGATGGAGACATCATTTACAAGAATGTTTGAACTGAAAACATTGTCCATGATGGTAAAACAATAACAACAGAAGGATGTGAAACTGCATGGAAAAGGAAGATATGGACCTTGGGAGGGTTTAGAAAGTATGGTGAATATTAGCAAAGAATGTTGTGTGCAATTTTCAAAATTAATAAAAATACTTTAAAGCTTAAAGAAATAAAATGAGGTGAAAATAAACCCACAGTGATTAAATAATATGCAAAGGCTTTATACAAAAAAAACATAAATATTTGCATAAGACATCCTGTTGACATTTTTTTAAAAATAAAATAAATACATTAATTGAAAAATAAAGCTTATAAAATAAGATACCTACAAAGTCAGTATGTAAAGAGTAAATATGTATATGAGCTTATGCTCATCATGATTAAACACCAATGAATAAAAATAAGACAATTTCATACAATTATAAAGGTTTGGGTAATGTTGAAATGAGGATGAGAAGTAGATAGACTCGTCACACAGGAATTCTTATTAGTGTAAATTGTAAAACCTGAAACTTCGCAAAAACTAACTACTGCATATTGTAAGTGTAAACAGACATCTTCTACGCACTCTAGTTTTGTGCTTTTCAGTTTTTTTCCATCATTAAATGAAAGATTTGTCAGTATAAAGAATTGTAAAAAAAAAACATTCTGGTGTCTTTAGTCACTCATTATTAAAGCTTAAGTAAGGGACAGTCCAAATATTTTATTGCATTGTTTATTACAGAATAAAATATTACTCAAAATTTATATAGAACAAGTGATACATGCAAACAGTAGCATAGATGTCAAAGTATGTTATTGTTGTAATGGACATAATTATATATCTTTTAAACATTGATAATATTTTTAAAATATAGCAGTTTGGATATGTCTCTACACTCTGAAATTTATAGCAGTTAAAATTATTTATTGATTAAATTATTAACATTAGGTTTCTTATTTTTCCTTAGTTGAAACATCAACACATTTGACAAACATACAAATGATAGAATGTGTTGCATGATTTAGTAATGATTGTGTGTGTGATTTATTTTAGGCAGTTACTTATGGGTTTTGCTGCTGACAGTATGGCTCAATGAAATTAATGATCAGTTGAAGAAATACAGTCTAAAAGTGTGCCAACAGCTAATGGCTCATCACCCTATTTCTGTAATATGCTTTGATAAGTTATGAAGGATACTTTTGTTCATTAAAATGTGTCTATATGTTTATCACCTTCCAGTGTTGTAAAAGCAGAATGTACCTGGTTCGATATTTGGCCAGGTTGGCAACATGGTAAGGATTGCTTTTGCTTTAGAAGATGTCTTGATGTAAAGGTTGGGGAAAACATAGTTGACATATTTGTTTATGCTGAAGATTAAAGTTGGAGGCTGGGAAAATACATTTGTTAGTGTAGAACTACATGCGTGTTTATAAAGCAAAAAATAAAGACAGCTTAAGCCATTTTGGGGTGGCCACTTGTGAGAAACTCAATTGATGATCAGATACTACTTCCTTTCATTGCACTGATAACTCTTCACATCTTGGGACCTAAACCAAGGCTGTGTAGGGGTTGAGGCCTATAGGGAACTGAGGGGTCAACAACAGTGTAAAAAATGTTACCCTGATAACCATAAAGTATATAGTCATCTGTTCCAGTTTATCATTGCCACTCTAGTTTAGGATAAGGTAAATACCTTGTGTGGGGGAATATGACAGAAAGTGTCCTTTGTGTATATACACATACTTTCCAAATATCCAAATTTTAGAATTACACATTG
>NW_026068218.1:723198-750582 GCF_014885135.2 Alexandromys fortis
TGCCTGCCTCGGCATCCTGAGTTCTGGGATTAAAGGTGAGTGACATTATTGACTGGCTTCAATTACTTACCTTATACAACTCAGAAAATTGCTTTTTAAATCATTTGTCAATTTATCAAAACAGCCAAAACAGAAAAACAACAAAAGGATACTGAATACATTCATTTATTTCAAACTAAATGTATGGGAGGCTGGCTGAAACAGAGTTTGGTTCATATATATAAATGAGCATTGAGAGTTGTTCAGGTGATGATATAATTCCTATCTGCGAAGGTTCTCTGGTTATGCCAAAGAGTAGAAGTTCTCCATGGCTATCAAAGTGAGAAAACACTTCTACCTTTGGTACATTTCTTCCCAATAATCATTTATTAGCAATAACCTCGCGTATATGTTATCAACTGCAGCTTACAGAATTCCCTCCTCCCAATTCTAAACACTACATTATATTTCTTAAGAAAATTAATCTTTGTTCAGTGGAAACACCTTTTTTAGTAACTTTTTAAAGGAAACTTTGACATCTTTATTTCTCAGGCTGTAGATCATGGGATTCAACATAGGAACAACAATGGTATAAAACACAGATGACAATTTACCTTGGCCCAGGGAGCTGACTGATGATGGCTGAAGGTACATGAAAGCTGTCGAACCAAAGAAGATGGCAACAGCCATGATGTGAGAGCTGCAGGTACTGAAGGCCTTGGATCTGCCCCCAGTGGATTGAATGCGGAGAATGTTGAAAATGATGAAGATGTAAGAACTAACGATGGTCACAACTGGTGCTATAATGTTAAATGCACTGAAGGACAGTGCAAAAAATTCATTGATAAAAATACTAGAGCAAGAGAGCTCCAGTAATGGGAAAAGATCGCAGAAGAAATGGTTTATTATAGTAGTCTTACAGAAAATCACTCTCAGCAGAAAGACAGTGTGAGCAGTGGCACTTACTAAGCCTATGCCATATACCCCAGCTATCATCCACAAACAGACTTGATAGGACATGGTTACATTGTAAAGCAAAGGATAAGCGATAGCCACATAGCGGTCATATGCCATTGCAGCAAACATATGGCATTCAGCAACAACAAAAGCACAGAAGAAGTAAAATTGAGCTATGCATTCTGGGTATGGGATGACATTCTTTTCTGTCACAAAGTTCATCAGCATTTTGGGAGTAATGACAGTGGACTGACAGCAGTCAATAAAGGACAGACTGCTGAGTAAATAATACATGGGTGTGTGCAGTTGAGAACTGAACAAAATCAAGATGATCATGCCCATGTTTCCCACAACTGTAACCAAATAGACTCCTAGAAAGATGAGGAATAGGGGCAACTGTAGCTTTGGGTTCTCAGTTAATCCAGAAAGAATGAATTCAGCCACAGCTGTATTATTTACTTCTTCCATTTTCTTGTGGAAACTCTATGTGAGAAGAAAGCTTTATATAGAAGCATACTTTGAGCATCCATTATTTTACCACTCAATAAATTTTGAAACAGAGTAAAGACATTTCCAGGAATCTCAAATCATCTCCCATCTTCTTTTCTATCTAAACAGAGATTTTTCAATCCTGTAGAAATCAGACATGCATAGAAATAATTATATAGATCTTTGCATACTTGTGAGTATTTCTACAAGAATTATTTTTACTGGTACTATTTTCCTAACACATGTAAACAATTCTAGCACACTTAATTGAAGGTTTTAAAATTTTCTCGGGTCTTATTTATAGTATCTCTCTTTTGATGAAAAATTTTACTTATGGTAATATAAACACATTATCCACAAGAGATCCATAGACATTTCTATAGTTATTTGTCAAAAAAATTAAAATTGGCTTAATTTATACTAAAATTTCTATACCACAATTCTAGACAATTGGCTAGGGAAATGAAACTCCCCCCAATATACTAAAAAAGCCTGTAGATTAGAAATCAAGAAAATAAAACATCTTCTAGTGTGTAAATATATCAAGCACATAGAAAATAAAGAATTGGTTAAAGAGGTCTATTAAATATAATTAACAGTATATCAGGGTAATGTTAGGAAACAGAAATCACAGAATAATTGAAGATGGAAGAAACTCACCAACAAACTCAGGTGAGATATTTTATAATTTTTGTTTTTCTTAGACTTGGAATTTGTTATTGATTAACATTCACAGCGATAGCTGTCCTAATTCTGGATCATTCTAAACCGTAAGGAATAGCTTCCTAATTTTATGGGTTGATATTTTTAACTTATATTTATTTGAAGCTGTTGCTTATATAGTAATATGAGATTTCTTATTTATATGTAATTTTATTGAAAGAAGTTATTACCAATCCTTTAATGCTTTTTTCTACTATAGTATACCTTTACTATAAACACTGAGATCCACACTATATGACAGAATTTGTCTTCCAAATTGGGAGTGTTGGAAATTTAACACCCAATCCTGCCTACTGAAAAAGATGAACCATTACAGCAAGAATAGGTTATGTTGCACTCTGATGCTGTCTTCAGAAATGGTTAATTACTACATGGACAGGATCCTAACATGGGGTTGACTGTGGTCCTTTTTTTTATAACTTTCATTTGAACTCCTCTAGTCCCTAGGGCTTTATTGTATCACCATTCCACAAAAGCAACTTCGCTTGATGTAATCTTTTGGTCTTCAGCTTATCAACCTTCAGAAATTCTTGACAAGATAAATACAGTTTAGTTCACCATGCATTACCTTCCTCTAGTAGTCTATTACAGTAAAAAGAATATACCAAGACATATGACCTTCTATATCGTTGGGTCTGTTCACTGGCATCTTTTACTGCTTATTGTCCTTTGCAAAGAAATTCCAGTAAATATTAGTCTCCATCAGAAAAGTACGATCATCTGTTTCTTAATCATGGTAGATCTAACCATTCTTGAGGACTTTTGACCTACTTTAACTTTAGCTGCATCCCAGTTCTTGTAAGCACACTTAATTCCACTGCCTACTCTTCAGCTCTACTTGTGTTACTTTAATGTTAGCATGTCTTTGTCCTTGGTGTAGAACGCCTCAGTACTGAATTTGTATCAGTTGTCTTAAGCTCCTATTCTGAAATGCATCTTAAATATCAATAAATCATAATTAAAATAGCAAAAACATTTAATGACAGACAGTTGTGTTTTCTTACCACTAAACTGAGATGCAAAGAACCACATACATATAACATATATGTGTTCATAGATTTATACTTCTTAAATGTGCATCTTAATTCCGCCTTGAAGCAGCATTATATCAATAATTTAGATTATAGCAAATTAGAAATTGCCAGGGAATTTATTATTTATTAATAATTTGGAGGAGGAAATTCTGTAAGTTATTTATTATTATTTATTTATTATAAATAGTATGAATACTTATGAGCTGTTACTGGATTGAGTAGATATGTGAGTTAGGATATTAACATGGAAAAATAATGAAGCAAATTTAAAAGTGTTAAGTATTGTTTCCTGTGACTATCCGGCTACATAGGTAAAGGAAAAGATGATCTGCTCTTCAGAATTCTGTAGACTAAAAGGGTATAGGTAGCCAAACAAGACACAGAATTAATTATGGTATTTAGAAGTGTCCTGAAGGACCACACCAGAATGATGATTGTTCTTATTCAGCGGATGATATTGACAGAGGTATTTTATAGAATATTAAGAAATTAAACTTTTTCTTTTTTTTTTTGGACCAGTATCGTGTGACATAATTTTTAAAGAAAGATACATTGAGCATTCCCTCAGTTATAAAAGTTGCAATATTTCTTTAAGCTTTATTCTTGTAGACTTATCCTCTTTCACATATTTTTGTTGGTGTTAAAGATGAGATTAGTATTTTATTCAATATTTTTATCATTTCTTTTTTATTGATTTTGTTGAGCTATACATTCTTTTCTGCTCCACTCCTTTTCTCTCTCCTCCCCTTCAACCCTCTCCCAAAGTCCCCATGCTCCCAATTTACTCAGATGATCTTGTCTTTTTCTATTTCCCATGTAGATTAGATCCATGAATGGCTCTCTTAGGGTTCTCATTCTTGTCTAGTTCTCTGTGATTGTGATTTGTAGGCTGGTTTTCTTTGTTTTATGCTCGCTCTATAAACCAGGCTGGCATTGAACTCACAGAGATCCACCTGCCTTTGCCTCGTGAGTGTTGGGATTAAAGGTGTGAGCTACCACCGCCCGGCACTTAGGGTTCTCATTCTTGTCTAGTTCTCTGTGATTGTGATTTGTAGGCTGGTTTTCTTTGTTTTATGCTTAAAAGCACTTATGAGTGAGTACATACAATAACTGTCTTTGTGGGTCTTTTCAATAAATTTTAACAAATCTTTTCTAAATAATTTACCAACATGTATCATAATATTAAAATATATGGGCTTATTGAGGCCATTCTAACTCAAATAATGAGAAATATTCAATTCCAACTAGTTATTCCTAAAAACATACACATCTGAGCAACACTCAATGGGTTCCTCATGTTTTATGTGTATATTATATACACACAATATATATGTATGACATATATGACACATGTGTGTATATATGTAACAATAACTTTTAAAGAAGTCAGTACTTTGAGATTAGTTGGGCGAGAACTGGAGAAGTAGCAAAGGAGAAAGGAAATGTTTAAAATCTTATAAATACAGAGTTTTCATATATGAAGTTCTCAAAATAATTTTAAATTGAAACAGATATTAACAAAACAGTATTATCAGTCACATTTTAAAATGGAGGTGCAGATCTTGGAATTGATATGGATCTTGACAGGTAAAAAGTTACACAAAGTAGTGTTTAAGATTTTTTACAAGCTAAGGCTTGTATCTCGACATACCTCTTCTTTATCCCAGACAGCAAGATGTTGGATGCTTTTCTTTTCCTTTACACTAGAAGTAGAAATAATTTTGACCATGTGATGGACAGTTTACACAGAATTACCTGTTGATCCAATAATGTTCCTTAAAGCAGGATCACAAAATCACTTGTTCTATAAGGATTGACTGGTATAAACATTTTATATGCAGGTATAGACAACAAGAGATTAGTTAGGAAAAGAATAGTGAAAATATCCCCTCTAGAGTCTCAACCCTCAAATTGTATCTCTGGAGAAATCAACAACCAGAATTAATATATATTCCCCAGAGATTCTCAGTTGTTAATGTAGTCCAGTTTAGAGTAGTTCTGTTTAAAGTATAGACTTAGGAAGAGTATACAAGAAACACTAATGTGTATTTGTGTGTGTGTGTGTGTGTGTGTGTGTTCAGGTCTTTCAAAAAATAGTTTGCTCAAAAGAAAAAAAAACAATAAAGAATGGGAAAAGGAACCAAAAGGATTTGAACTTTGTAATTCTCATTGACATCTACCAAATGTTCTTCGATTGTATGAGGAAGCTGTAAAACACTATTTGGAAAATTTACCCAAGAGTTTAAAAAAAATCAGCTTTCTGTCCACCCAAGTTAAAAATAATTTAGATAGATATTTTAAATGATATTTAAAAGCTGGCAAACAATAGTAATAATTAAAAACTAAGAGCAGACATGTGGAATCTGGTGCCAGTTAAGGCAGATGCCATTAAGGCTACAATAGTTACTTGATCTTTACAAGAAAAAAAAATCCCAAGAGGAATATGATGAGTTCACTCTTTCACATTTTCAAGAAGAACAATAAAAAATTAATTGTAAATGAAGAGTAAAAGTCATTAAGTATACTCTTTTCTAGATTAAAAGAAAAGTGTGTAAAATATAAAAATTTCCATGAGGAGAGAATTTCCACTGAAGGTAACAAATAGAACAATTGTCTATCTCATCACTTAAGTTCAGTTGTCTTAGAATTTTTGGTTGAGAATCAAAATCTAGATATCTATCAAACATTAACAGTGCACTCAGGCCTCTTTACTCTTTTCTTTGCCCTTCAAAATGTTCTTAATCAAGGTTGGTAAGGACTATCTTATAGCTCACTCAATGTTACCTAATATACTTGTGCATACCTAGAAAGAATAGGATATAAATTTGTGTGTCCTAAATTCTTATATCAGTCAATTCAGACTAATGCTGTGAGATTTGTTAATACAATTAATAAAGAAGACAAGATACATAAAATATTAAGACAACAAATCAAAGTGCATAAATGTATTTAAGGACTGGTTAGCATAAATGAGCAATGTCTAAAAAGAGCCAGGAAAATATCATCAATAGTGCCATCCATAAACAGAAACTGGAGTTCTTTTTTTAGAGAATTTACATCCTAGAAGAGATAAATTTGCAATACAGCCCTGTTAAAAGACTCAAGAATCACCAAAGAAACATGTAGAAAGAATGTAAGATCCATAGTAGTGGTTGACTGCAATAACAGTGTATCTTTGCACATGAAAGTAGCCTATAAGACATACAAGAATTGTGAAGGCTGGACAAGATCTGTGTAAGAAAAGAAAAAAAAAAACACTTTCAGCAATAAGAGGATAGTTCAGCACAAAGTTTACCTCAAAGAAGTTAGTGACAACCTTTAATGGCTGAAAAAAGGCATATCATTTATTTTTTTCTAAAAGAGAATTGCCATACAAGTTGATCATGATACAAATGGAGAAAGCATATCCAAGAATGTTTGAAATTAAAACATTGTCCATGATGGTAAAACAATAACAACAAAAAGACATGATACTGCATTATGATTAAACACCAATGATATGAATATAAGACACTTTCATACAATTAAGGTTAGGGTGATGTTGAAATAAGGATGAGAAGTAGGTAGACTAATCACACAGGACTTCTTATTGGGATAAATTGTAAAACCTTGAAACATCAATAAAACTAGCTTGAAAGCATATTGTAATTGTAGACACACATCTTCTATGCATTCCAGTTTTGTGTCTTTCAGTTTTTTTCAGAATTAAAGGAAAGATTTGTCAGTATAAAGAATTGTGTGTGATTTATTTTAAGCAGTGATTTGTGGGATTTGCTGCTCACAGGATGGACCGATGAAGTTAATGGTCAGTTGAAGAAATGCAACTGCTGATGGCACATCATCCCTATTTCTGAAACATGCTTTGGTAAGTTCTGAATGATACTGTTGCTCATGAAAATATCTGTACATTTTTATCGCCTTCCACTTTTGCAAAAATAGAATGTACCTGGTTCGAATTTTCACCAGGCTAACAATATGGGAAGCATTGGTTTTGCTTTAGAAGATGTATTGATGTAAAGGTTGGGGAAAAGATAGTTGACATATTTGTTTATGCTGAAGTTTAAAGTTGTAAGGTGAGAAAATATGTTTGTTAGTGTAGAAATACATGTGTGTTTATAAAGCATAAATAAAGACAGCTTGTGCTATTTTGGTGTGACCACTTGTGAGAAACTCATTTGATGATCAGATATCACTTCATTTCATTGCACCTATACCTCTTCCTATTTTGGGAACTGAGGGGTCAACAACAGCATGAAGAATGTTGTACTGATAAAAGTACATAGTCATCTGTTCCTGTTTATCATTGCCACTCTAGTTTAGGATAAGGTAAATATATTGTTGAGAGAAATATGACAGAAACTGTCCTTTGATTACATACTCACTAATAGAGTTTTATATACTTTCCAAATTTCCAAATCTCAGAATTACCCATTGATATTTGCAACTACTTAACTTTTTTCTTCTCTTATTTTATTATTTTCTTTTTGAAACATGTTTCTCTGTAGCTTTGGAGTCCAACCTGGAAATAGCTTTGTGCCTGCCTCTGCCTCCTAAATTCTGGGATTAGAGGCAAGTGCCATCACCAGCCAGCTTCAATTATTTATCTTATACTACTCAGAAAATTACTTTTTAAATCATTTGGCAATTTATCAAGACAGCCAAAACATTAAGACAACAAAAGGATACTGAATAAATTCATTTATTCCGATCTTAATGTAGGCAAGGCTAAGCTCAAGAGAGTTGGGTTCATGTATGTAAATATGAAAAGAAAAACATGCAAAGAGCTTTGAGAACTATTCAGGTAATGATATAATTGCTATCTGGAAAGGAGCTTTGGTTATGCCAGAGAGTAGCAGCTCTCCATGGGTATGAAGTTGAGAATTCACTTCTTCCCTGGGTACATTTCTTCCATATATCATGTGCCAACAAGAAATTCACGTATAGTGTTATTAATTGCTGTTTATGGAATTCCCTCTTCCAAATTCCAAATGCTGCATTCTTGCTAAACAAAATTATTCTTTGTTGAGAAGAAACAACTTTTTGAGTAACATTTTAAACGCAACTTTGACATCTTTATTTCTCAGGCTGTAGATCATGGGATTCAACATAGGAACAACAATGGTATAAAACACAGATGACAATTTACCTTGGCCCAGGGAGCTGACTGATGATGGCTGAAGGTACATGAAAGCTGTCGAACCAAAGAAGATGGCAACAGCCATGATGTGAGAGCTGCAGGTACTGAAGGCCTTGGATCTGCCCCCAGTAGATTGAATGCGGAGAATGTTGACAATGATGAAGATGTAAGAGCTAAGGATGGTCACAGTTGGTGCTATAATGTGAAATGCACTGAAGGACAGTGCAAGAATTTCATTGATAAAAGTACTGGAGCATGAGAGCTCCAGTAATGGGAAAAGATCACAGAAATAATGCCTTATTATATTAGCCTTGCAGAAAATCACTCTCAGTATAAAGACAGTGTGAGTTGTGGCACTTACTAAGCCCATACCATATACCCCAACTATCATCCACAAACAGACTTGATAGGACATGGTTACATTGTAAAGCAAAGGATTGGCGATAGCCACATAGCGGTCATATGCCATTGCAGCTAACATGTGGCATTCAGCAACAGCAAAAGCACCGAAGAAGTAAAATTGAGCTATGCATTCTGGGTATGGGATGACATTCTTTTCTGTCACAAAGTTCAACAGCATTTTGGGAGTAATGACAGTGGACTGACAGCAGTCAATAAAGGACAGACTGCTGAGTAAATAATACATGGGTGTGTGCAGCTGAGAACTGAACAGAATCAAGATGATCATGCCCATGTTTCCCACAACTGTAACTAAATAGACTCCTAGAAAGATGAGGAATAGGGGCAACTGGAGTTCTGGATTCTTTGTTAACCCAGAAAGGATGAATTCAGCCACAGCAGTATTATTTACTTCTTCCATTCTCTTTTGGGAACTCTTTGTGAGAAGAAAACTTTATATAGAGGAAAAAAATTTGAGTATCCATCCTTTTATCTATCAGTGAATTTTGAAACAGAATTCAAATATTTTTAGGTATCTCAAATTGTCTTCCATCTTCTTTTCTATTGAAACTATCAGAGATTTTTCAATCCTGTAGAAATGAGACATGTGAAGATATAATCATATAGATATTTATTTGCATTCTTGTGAATATTTCCATAAGAATCATTTCTACTGGTTCTCATTTCTTAAAACATGCAAACCATTCTGGCACACTGAACTGAAGGTTTCAAGGATTTCTCATGTCCTATTTATTCATCTCTCTATTGACTAAAAAATTTTTACTTATAGTAATATAAACACATTGTCCAGAAGAGATCAATAGATATAAAAATAGTTATTGGTGAATAAATTAGAAATTTTATACTAAATTATAAACAATGGAATTGTCTACCACTTTCTGATTCTCCACCACAATTCTAGGTAATTGACTAGGGAAATCAGACCCATAAAATGAACTAAGAAGCCAGTAGATTAGAAATAGAGAAGATAAAACATCTACTAGTCTCAGAATAATTGATGATGTTGTAGGAAACTCACCAACAGTCTCAGGTGAGATATCTAATAATTATTTGTTTGACACTTGTTTTTTATAGACCTAGCAGTTCAGATTGCTTATCTTCCACAAAGAACAACAGTCACCATTCTTGGTCAATACGAAATCATGGAGAAATCCTTTATAATGGTTGATATGATTAAGCCATGTCCACTGTAACAGTAATTTATATGGTGTCTTGAGATTTCTTATTTTCCTAACTACTTTTATTGAAAGAAGACCTCATTGATAATAGTACACCTCTACTAAAAATGCTGAGAACCACATAATGTAGCTGGATGTATTCCCAATTGGGAGTGTTGGAAATTTAACACTCAATATTGCCTATTGAAAAAGATGAACAGATATAACCAGAATAGGTTATGTTGCAAACTGAATATGGCTGACATGAGAACTAGTTAGTTACCACAGGAGTGGGATGCTAATGTGGGGCTGACTTTGTGCCTTTCTTTATATCTTTCATTTGAATTCCTCTGTTCCTTCAGGCTTTACTCAATCACCATTGCACAAAATGAACTTCCTAGATATGGCTTTTGGTCTTCAGCTTCTCAATCTTCAGAAATTTATGAAAGATAAATACAGTCCTCATCACTCTATTTTAGCAGCATACTCTGGTATTCTGCTACAGTAAAAAGAACTCACCAAGATACACGGCCATCTATATCTTTCAGTCTGTTCATTTGCTGTTTTACTGTTTATTGTCATTTGCAAAGATGCTCCAGGAAATATTAGTGTCAAGAGCAGAAGACCCATCATCTGTTGCTAAATTATGACAGATCTAATTATTCTTGTGAATTTGACCAACTTAATGTACTTGCCCTACATACCAGTTCTAGCAAATTCCATGACCTTCTGTTCAACTCTGTGTCACTGAAGCATGATGAAAAAAAAAAAAAAACCTCAGAGACAGATATTGGGGATCTAACTGATGAATAGAAAAGCAAGGCAACCATCTCAGACCCAGATCTCTGTCTGAAAATTATGATTCTGCCCTCACTAAACCTCAGAATGAGTCTGAGAGTGGGAGCTGCCTCCTCCCACTTTATAATCCTCTCTATCTCTGGGATTAAGAGCATGCACCACTACTGCCTGGTTTCTATGACAAGCTGGTGTTGTTACAGGAATTAAAGACGTGTCATTGCTGACTAGCCTATAATCTGGGCAGCGTTGCTGTTTTACTTTTCTGTTCTTCAGGCAAGCTTTATCTTTTAAAATACAAATAAAATACCACTACATGTGACCTTAATGTTTATATGCCTTTGTGCTTATGGCAGCATTCCCCAATATCTGTACTGTATTAGTTTTCTTAAACTCCCATTCTCAAATGCATCTTAAATATGGATAACACAAAATACCATAATATTTAAATATAAAGACTTGTATTTATTTTCAGTAAATTGAGATGCAAAGCATATATATAGAGAGAGATGCTTTCATAGGTTTATTTATTCTTTGTATATTTTCAACTTAATTCTGTTTCAAACAGCATTACATCAGTAACTTGGATGATAGTAAATAAGAAATTGCCATGAAATTTATTAGTAATAGTAATGAATACTTATGTGCTAATATTGTTATGAGTAGATAGATACCGTTGGACTATTCATGTAAACCAATATTAAAACAAATTTAAAAGTGTTAAACCTTTTTTCTGTGGCCATCAGGATGGGAAGATAAAGAACATAGAAGATCTACTCTTCAAGATTCTGTAGACTAGAAGGAAATAGATAGGTAAATAAGACACAGGATTAAATATGGTATTTAGAAACACAGCATAATGATGATGATTCTAACTCAGGGCATGGTAGAAGCAAAGGTATTTTAGATAATATTAAGAAATAAAACTTTCTTTTTGACCATATCAGATGCCATGACTTTTACAGAAAAGTACCTTAAGTAGACTTGCCACAGTTATATGTTGCAATTTTCCTTTATGCTTTACTCTTATATCCTTATCCTATTTAACATATTTTTGTTGGTGTTAAGGTAAGATTAGTGTTTTATTCAATAATTTAACATTTTTTTACAAAAAAATCATTACAATAAAATAACATTCACAACTTTAAGTTCTTTCTCAATAAAGAATCAAAAACCCAATACAATGACAAACTTCCCTAAATAAAGAAAATAAAATGATGTACCTCCAAATAAAACCACCAAACCATAACCAAATAAAAGCACACACCCAAAACCGAAATAAATAAAACAAAACAGAAAAACTCTGTGAAATCTGTTATACATTGACCAACTACTCTTGAACATAAAGATTGTCCTGGGGTGACTGATATAACCAGTGTCAATCTATTTGAGAAAAATACATCCTGGCTGAAGACAGGATATAGAGAAAATTACTCTAGGCTTGGAATGAGCCTTTGAAACCTCAAAACATATCCCCAGAGACATGGGTACTCCATCAAGGCGACATCTCTTACAAAAATGTAACAATTTCTAAACTTCTCTAAAAAGTTTATCAACCTGTATCCAAATATTTAAATATATAAGCATATTGGGGACACTCTAACTCAAATAATGACAGTTATTCAATCCCAACTGGTTAGTCCTAAAACACATCCTCTCAATGGGATCCTCATGTTTGTTTGTGTGTATGTGTATACCTATGTGTGACATATACAATGTATGTGTCTATAGCAATAACTATTGAATAAGTCAGTAATTTGGGAGTTGTTGGGACAGAACATGAGAAGTTGAAAAGGAGAGGAGAAACATTTCAAATGATCTAAATACAGAGTTGTCACATATGAAATTTCAGAAACAATTTTAAATTGAAATAAATATTAATAAAACTGTGTTATTAGTTTCATTTTAAAAAGAAAGTGAGGATCTTAAAATCTAAATGGATCTTGACAGGCAAAAAGTAACACATGTCTGATAACAACAGAATGTAGAACAAATTTTTATAAGCTAAAAACTTCTATTAGGACATACCACTCCTTCTTCCCAGACAGCTAGATGTTGGGAGCTTTTCCTTTCCCTTACAGTAGAAGGAGGAATAGCTTTGAACATGTGAGAGATAGATTACACAGAATTATCTCTTGAACCAATGTTCCTTAAAGTGCAATCAGAAAGTCACTTGTTCTACAAGGGTTGGCTGGTATAAACATTTTATATGCAGGTATAGACATCAAGAGATTAGTTAGAAAAAGAGTAGTGAGAATCATCTCCCTCTGGAGTCTCATCTCTCAAGTATTGTCTCTGGAGAAATCAACATCCAGAATTAATATATATCTCCCAGTGGTTCTCACTTGTGTAATATAGTCCTGTGGTAGTTCTGTTTAAAGTATAGACTTAGTAAAAGTATGTAAAATATTCATGAAACTATAAATATAAATGATTTTTTTAAATAGTTCCCTCAAAAGGAAAAAAAAGAAATAACAGGAAAAAGAACTAAAATGATCTGATTTTATAACTTTCATTGACACCTACCAAATTTGCTTGGATTGTATGAGGGAGCTGCAAAAAACATTCTATTGGAAAAATTTACCCAAGAATTTAATAAAAACAACTTTTTGACCACCTAACATAAAATAATTTAGATGTTTTAGATAATTTATAAACAGTGACAACCAACACTAATAATGACAACTAGGAGGAGAAATGGGGATTCTGGTGCCAGCTAAGTTGGATACCATCAATAGTTAGTTGGTCTTTACAAAAAACAACAATAAGACTGATAACATCCCAAGAGGAATAAGGTAAGTTCACTCCTTTAGGTTTTTAAAGAACAACAATAAGAATTTAGTTTTGAAAGAAGCATAGAACATTCAGTATACTCTGCTAGTTAAAAAAAAAAAGACTGTAAAATATAAAAATGTCCATGAAGAAAGAATTTCCACTGAAGATAAAAAATAGAAAAAGTGTATTTTCATCACTTGTCTAGAATTTTTGGTTGGGTAATCAGAAAGCTAAATATCGATCAAATAAGAACAATTCATTTAGGCTTATTTACTCTTTTTCTTGCCCTTTGAAATACTCTTCATTTTTTGTCATAAAGAGTATCTTATAGCTCACCTTAGTTCCTATAATAATTCTATATTTAGAAAGAATAGGGAGTAAATTTGTAAATTATAAATTTTTATTTCAGTAAATTCAGACTATTAATATGAGATTTTTGTTAACATAATTAATAAAGAATAACAGCTACATAAAATATTAAGACAAATAATTACTACATAAATGAATTTAATCATTGGTTAGCATAAATAAGCAATATCTAAAAGTACTCATGGANCCCCCCCCTCCTTTTTTTTTTTTTTATAGAATTTTCAGTCCTTGGAGAGATAAGCAGTGGAAAGAAACCATCACATAGTGGTTACATAATTTTTACCTAATCTTTCAGAGTTATTATTGATTCTACTCAGTCACTCACAACGTGTGAATTAGTGTTCCAATAACATCTCATGTCTTCTTCATAACTTTCTCTACCACTGAATTCAGAATGTTTTTTTTGATAAAATATGAACAGCATTTACAAGGAAAAAATTTCTACTGAAGATAATCAACAGGACAATTTTCTAACTCATCACTTTAGTTCTGTTAGCTTAGAGTTTAGGTTGGGCATTCAGAAAGTTAAGTGAAATTTATAAGCACCATATTTGAAAGCATAAGCAAAAACAATCTTTACTTATGATTAAATATATAAATACAACTGAATCTATAGAAACCCCAAATAAGCTAAAATATATATTAGAAATGAATAACAATAAAGTAAATTATAGAATACAAGATTCTCAAAACAACTTATCTAAATTAACACAAACTTTACAAAAACAATGAAAACTTTCCCTTTCCTTGGGTCTGGGTTGTAACTTAGAGCCAGGCCTGGTAATCACTCTAGTATTACTTATTTTATATAAGATTGCTTTGACTTTCTTGGAATTTTTGTACTTTCCTATCAATTTTAAGATTGTTTTTATATTTCTCTGACAAATGCCATGGGGATTGGTATGATATTAAATCTGTAAATCACTTTAGTAGGATGTCCAGTAACAAATTTAACTGTAATATATAATTGTTACATAGTATGCCAAAATCCCTTCCTTACTAAATCGTAAATTGAGGACAGAACTTTGTATCAGACTTTCCCTATGGTACTTCTGAAAAGCAATATATTCTATTTAAAAGGAAATGCTACCAAATCCCATACTACTTATTGGTGAAAGATGTAAACAAGCAGTGCTTGCTATGATTTTTTTTTTCCCAACAGGAGACATTGGTGTTTGTGGAAGCCTGTTTGTCAAAGAGAACTGCTCCAGGAAAGTATGATTGTAGTACACATATATGCTATGTGTATCTCTATATGGATTAGGAAAGAAAGGAACACAGATGATCATGAAATTACAAACATAGACTGAATTTCAAATATACCATTTTTTCCCAGAAAACTTGGTGAGGTGGAATTTCTCTCTGCATGCTGTGAATATCATTGGTTAATAAAGGAACTGCTCTGGGCCTATAGCATGAGAAAACAAAGGTGATGTCAGAGAGAAGCCACGGAGCAACCACCAGAGACAGATGTGCTGATACTTTGCTGGTAGGCCACAACCTCGTGGTGATGCACTGATTAATGGAGATGGGTTAAATTAAAGTGTAAGAGTTAGCACATAAGACACTAGGGCTAATGGGCCAAACAGTGATTTAATTAATACAGTTTCTGAGTTGTTATTTCAGGGCTAAGCAGCCAGGAAACAAGTGGCTCTTTCTTCCTACCATTTGGAGCTTCTTATTGTTCTTCCCCATTCTTCCGAAGGGTAACTGGCTTTAAAAACGCTATTAAGGACTAGCAAAATGTCCTTGAGTGACCAATTTTATTCCCTGATGAGGATCACAAAGTCGCTTGTTCCTCCTTAGAGCTTGGTAGATGTGACGTTTTTTGTATGCTGGATAAAAATACTAATATCTATCAGGAGAAAATAATGATTAATAAGCTCCCAATATAATCTAATTCTACTCTTCAACTCTTGGGAACATCAACAATTAGGGATCCATATTCCATTGCTATACTCAGACAATCTTGCAAAATAGTTGCCCTTCCTTCTCATTAAACTGAGTGTTTCTACAGGAATGATAGAGGTGGCATGAGAGCTCCTGAAACTTTAAAAATATTGTATTTAAAAATTCTAAACTTCAAGAAATTATTAGACCTATACTACAGGAAATGCTAAATGCAATTACAAACAAGAGAACAAAGAGAAAGGTAGGCTTTACTTATAGGTAACTGACAAGTTTTGACTGACATGGAAGCTAAGAAATTTATACACTCCAAACTTGGTCTGAGTGTCTTGAAGGACTTCTTATTCAGGAGAAGAGCTGAGTCCTCATTCTGATAAAAATAAATTTAGGAAGAGTGGAAATATGTGTGATACAAAAACATTTCTCATGATAGATCATTTGGTGAAAAATTACATTTAGAGAAACATAATTAAAAAAAAAATAGTCTCATTAGCCGGGCAGTGGTAGTGCATACCTTTAATCCCAGCATTTAGGAGGCAGATCTCTGTGAGTTTGAGTCCAGCCTGGTCTATAAGAGCTAGTTCCAAGACAGGCACCAAAGCTACACACAGAAACCTTGTTTCAAAGACCAAACAAACAAACAACAACAACAACCACCTTCCCAATTCTCTTTCCTCCCTCTAGCCCTTACAAGTTGTCATCCTTCCAATATTTACAAATATATGCATAAATATATAATTATAGACTTCTGAGTCATTTTCTTCCAAAGTCTTTTGCTTCACTCTTCCTTGAATAAGTAACAACGACCCTCATTCCTGGGGGAGGCTAAATATCCTTCCTGCAACATTAATTGCTTATAATTCTTTGTTTAGGTGTGATACTCTGAAACTTACCTTTTTTCTAATTAACATGTCCATTGATTTTGCTGTTGCACTGGTCTTTATGCAACTACTTTTAGGAAACACGATTTCACAATATACTTCCTGAAGTTCAGTCACCTAGAAGCTTTCTACTCCATCTTCTGTGAGGTTCCCGAGACACAGATGCAAGAGATACAGTGTAGATGTATCCATCAGTGTGTACAGTTGTGGTTTTCTATGATGAACTCTATTTATTTTCAAGTGGCTTCTTTGATGGGTGGGTATTAGCTATAATTATCTGTGAGTGAAAAGACAGTATTTAGAATATAGTAGCATAATGCAAATATTACAATATATTGTAATATATACATTATATACTATATACGTATATACATACCTACAGATAGATAAGGCAAATAGATGAACAAGCAGAGCACTGCACCTAGCTTGAATTCTAGGGTAGTAGCAGCTGGGATCTGAACTGCCTTTTGTAACTGTTTTCTTTGGGTATTGCTACCTTTTGCTTACAGAATTTGAATCTTATGTGAATTCTACCTGAAGGGTTCTAGGACTCTGCAAGGCTTGATAGTGAAAGGATGTGGAAAGCCAACATGTCTATGACTGATCTGATTTGATTTGACATTTGTTTCCTTCCAGGAGTTTCAAATAAGAGTTTTTTGGTATGTGGAAATTGACTTGCTAAGATACAAATTGTATAACAATAAAAAAAAAAAAAAAAAGACCTTGGAGATGGAATCCAGTAACTGCCTCTCCTTCTGCTGCAAGTAAAAATTCATCCTGGAGTGACCATATTTCTTACACAGACTCACGCAAAACATAATAAGGCTTAAACCACAATGTGGGGGCTTATAGAATGAATTATTAATACTCTCCAGGTCTGGAGGGGAAAAAAATGGTGCTCTAAAGTTAAGAGGACTCCAGGTCATGAGGAATTTAAATTCCCCATCTTAGGAGCTACAACAAGTGAAATGGTTCCTGAGACAAAGGGAAAGGCCCTTCTTAATACAGAAGATGAAAGTAAAGGAAATAAGAAAATAAAATGTCTTGATGGAAAAAAGAGAAAAGCTTAACCAAGAAAAGAGGAGTTTCACAGTAGAAGAAGGGTAATGCTGGATCGAGGCCTAGAAATAAATAGGTCCCATAAAAATAAAATAAAGGAAAAAGAAAAAGACTCTTAGGGCTGGGCGGTGGTGGCGCACTCCTTTAATCCCAGCACTCGGGAGGCAGAGGCAGATGGATCTCTGTGAGTTCGAGACCAGCCTGGTCTACAGAACTAGTTCCAGGAAAGGTCCAAAGCCACAGAGAAACCCTGTCTCAAAAAAAAAAAAAATGAAAAAAAAAAAAAAAAAAAAAAAAAAAAAAAAAAAAAAAAAAAAAAAAAAAGACTCTTCCCAGTAGAAACAGAGGAGGAAAAATGCTCCTTCCATTTTTTTAAAAAAAATGCTACATGCTGCCTGTGAGCTCTTTCAGTCAAGCACCGACCAGCACAGAGAATCAGCTTCTGAATTTCAATGAAAAGATGGACAGAGCTTCACTGCAGCTGCTGCCTAAGCTAGCACGGCCTGTCCACAGCTTAGAATTTACTTCTTGTTTGTTTACTTAATTTTGGTTTAAATGCTTTTTTTTTAAATTTTTCCAGATAGTGGTCCCTTCCTAGAAGAAAGAAAAGATTAAAACAAGTCCAACTTCTAGCAAAGACAGTAGTGGTCTTGGCATAAAATACTAACCCAGTGATTCTTTGAATTTTGAGAGGTATTGGTCATTCATTGTATGGAGAATGTTCTCTTCTCCTAAATGTTTGATTAATGCCTAAATTAACACTTACTTTTCATTGTAAATGAACTAAAGGAACAAAATTTATAATTTTAAGCCATATTATTGGGTATGCACTTATCTATCATTGTTGAGGCTTTGGTTCTGCTCTTCAAGCTGCTTTTTGTACACTCTTGGTTAAAATCTATAAAAATGTAACACTTGAAACAAAATTAGTTGTAAGTTATTAAATAATATGGATGCTAAGTCAAAAGTTCATAAAAATTATCACTTGCCGATAAAGCACCAACAAAAATTATTTTTTTCACTGAATAAAATACAGATAAATTGTTTGTTCCAAACTATTAATAGTTGACAAGTCACATTAATATTTTATTTGGGATCTGTAAAAAAGAATCCTCTGTTTAGAATTTTATATGAATATTCCATGAATATTGCCTATAGTTACCTCTTATGATTATATAGATTGTTATCGATGATATTATAAATAAATGTAAAAAATACTATGAGTATAGTAGCTGGTGATAGAATTGTTCAAATGTTGTTGTTTCCATGTCTTAAAAGTAAAACAGCACCAATATGCAGCCCAGGGGATTTGGGAGGTAGTGAAAAGAAAATATTTTGGCAAACTGTTATTAATAATGACAGGCCACAACTAACATCGCAAGTAAATGACATTGAGATTGGAGATTTAATGGGAAATGGCACTGACATATTTATAATTTCTCAAGAATCTTAGAATCCCAAATGGCATTTATAAGAAGTTTCCACTCAGTTTTTAAGCACTGGGATATTATCTCAAGTTTAGCAAAATGTAGAATAGATCAAATGTATAGGACCTAAAGGACAACTAGTGATGCTAAAGCCTTATGTGGCTGATATGGCCATGAATTTATGGGGGAGAGATTTGTTACAAAAATGGGGATCATAAATTAATATTCTCACAATTTCAGAAACAGAATATAAAATAATGTTTAAAATGAGAATGTTCCTGGAAAAAGTACTGGAAAAAATTATCAAGAAAAATCACAGGTTGTTAAACAGCAGGACAAAATAAAAACTGGCTATTTAAACTTGGAGTAGGAGCCACTTCTGGTAATGCAATGTTCTGCCTTTGAAGCAGCTAACTGATAAGCCTCTATAGGTAGAGCAATGTCACTTAGCTAAAGAAAACTACAGTTGCTTGAACAGCTAGCAAAAGAATAGCTAGATGCTAAGCACATTGGAGAAACTACTAATCTTTGGAATTCTCTTTTTTGCAATAAAAAATAAATCTGGAAAATAGAGAATATTAATTGATTTGAAAGCTGAAAATGAAATAATTCAACTTATGTGATCTTTACAGCCCAGAGTTCCTTTACCTTCTTTATCACCTAAATATTGGTTTATTGTAGTTATTAATTTACAATATAATTCCCTATTCCTTTATAAAAACAAGATAAAAAAAAAACTTCTTTTGTAGTACCTACTTATAATAGTGCCCAGGCTGAAAAGAGAGAGCAATGGAAAATTCTCCCTCAAGGATTTTTAAACAGCCCAACTTTAAGTCACCATTTTGTGCATCAACCAATGGAAATGGTTTGTAAACAATTTCTTCATTCCATTATTACCATTATAAGGATGGTATTTTATGTGCTGTTTCTGATACAGAAATCTTAGGGGAAAAATTTTTAATGTAGTACAAGAAATTTTAACCTTTTGGAGATTGCAAATTGCTCCAGAAAAAAATCAAAAAAAAAAAAAGATTCTCTAAATTATTTAGGATTTAAATGAATTAAAGAGTGAATTCAGTCACAAAGAGTATACACTGATTCTCTAAATTATTTAGGATTTAAATGAATTAAAGAGTGAATTCAGTCACAAAGAGTACACACTCAGTGTATCCTTTAGAAAAAAAATCAATTGCACACATTCAGTGATTTTCAAAAATTGTTGGGTGATATTAACTGGTTCCAACCCACCATGGACTCACTACTGAAGAATTAAATAATTTGTTTCAAATTTTGCAAGATGACTTGGATTTAAACTGCCCAAGGCAATTAACAGCAGAAGCAGAAAAATAGTTGCCCTAATTAGAAGAAAACTTGCATATATATTCTCTAGATTTCAATGTGAATCTACTTTAAATTCTGAAAAGGCTGATTCTATAATTACACACATTATTAGAGGCAATGTCTATATTGAACCTACTGATAATGATAATGCCCTTCAATATGTTTCCAGTAAAATGAAACAATTTTTTCACATTATAAAGTAAAACACATTACAGTGATACCATATAATCCTACAAGACAAGCAATTATTGAAAGATTTAATTGTACTCTTAAACAGTAGGGGGATATAAGAACACTCATGGATAAACTGCATAATGCTTTACTAACGTTAATTTTTTAAATGATAATAAATTAAAAACAACAGCTGTTTAATGACATTGTATTGTGGAAAAAAATTGCAGAATTGTATCAACTTGTATATTACAAGGATACAAGAAGATTTAACATCAGTATGGAAACAAGTTAAAGTGCTATGTTGGTGCCAAGGGTATGCTTATGTTTCTGCAAAAAAAAAACCAAAAGTTGTAGTTATCATCAAAATTCATAAAAATTCAACATGAACTGGAGGAGTCTATTGGAAGCCTTGGCTACTGATATGGATGACATGACTCTGAGAAAGAAGAGATGCAAAAGTCTTTGAAGCAGGTGGCTGATCTTCCCACCTAGGGACAGTTTAAAATTTTGTGTGACAAAGAGGAGATGATAGTTTTACTGACTAGGGAAACTTTGAATGCTACAGCCCTATTCACTGCTATGCAATGTGTGGTAACTAAATAGGTACAGATTGTCCTTATGCCACTAATCCTCCAATTAACCTCCTTGGGGAGATATGAATATCCCTGTGGTAGCTGATGAATCTTCTTGGCCACCTGATCCTAATCACAACTAAGAAACTGCTAAGCTTATAGAGGAGGGTAAGAAAATTATAAATTATACTGTGGGAGTACAAGGAATTCCTATTTGTATGGAAAATGAAATTTAATATCTAAATAAAACCTGTCGTGTGGTTATCTAGTTAATTCTACCCAGGATTTTCATAATATGTTATATATGATTATGAATCTAGTTTTAGAGGACAGGAAATTAATGTGCTACCAGTTCCCCAAATCTACCATTTTGTGGGGTAAAGGTTACCAACAAGGATTCTAACTGGGTATATTGACATCAATGTAAGAGTGAGAACCTTTGAATGCTTGGGAATACTTTTAATAGAGACATTATCAACTGGAGCCCTGACGGCTTCCCTAAAGGAAAATATTATTAATCAGAATTAAGATGACTCAGATATAGTTCAAATGGAACTAAAGAAATTAGTCTACTTTTAATAAACCTATTCAATGGAATGGAACTGAAATGTCAAGTCCTCTCCTGCAATTTGGCAATTCAGTTCAGACTAACTTGTGGAAATTAACAAGTCCCTCCACTCTCTTATAGCATGGGAAGGAAAGTCTGATTTTGCGGATGATCACTACATTTATTTGTCTTTTAGATTAAGTCAATGTTACCCTTTTGTAGCATGTGTATCATTACCTTATTTATGACTGAAAAGGCCTGTGTGATGGCTCCCTAATAATTATAATATCATTTATTAACCTTGTACTCTCCATACCTGTGTTAATTCTAGTATTTTTTTTTAAATGCAGCTTTTGAAAACTTATACATTTGTAGAGCAAGGCTAACAGTATGGATACAAGTGAAGATGTCGAGGCTATGGTGAGACACACCTTTGGTGATTCTAGTGCAGAAGCTTGTTGATAGAGTATTAAGAAAAACTTGCCACATGATTTAACTGGTTATTGCTATAGTAATGGGAATTATTGTATTGAAGGCTACTGCTACAATAGGTAGACAGATGCTTCATAAAAAGTTTTCAAAGTTCTGAATTCATTAGAAACTGTCATAAGAATTCTACTGAACTTTGGACTCAACAAAATAAAAAGAGAATGATGTAGTTAATAAAATAGTTTATTTGAGATAAGCTGCTATACTATTGGAAGGTCAGTTAGAAATATTGAGGAAACAGGTAAAATTAAGATAAAATTGAAATGTTACATCCTATTATATTGTACTGTTAAGGTTCAATAGTTGCAAGTGTGACTGGGAAAAGATGCATTTCACAGGGCATTCTAATTCTTCTTAAATAATATATTATTTACAGAAAGAAATTAAGGAAACTTTTCCAAAAGATTACCTGATGTGACAGGAATGATTGCTATATAAAGCTATATAAAGCTTGCAGATATTTTAGCCTTGTTTATTCATATTTAACATTTTAATAGATTTCTTGTTCTAGAGAACAGTATCCTTGTTCTAGCAATAATAACTTTATTTACTTTAAAACATATTTGGGCTTACTAGTGTAAGATTATAAATAAAAATGCTGGAGAAAAAGCTGTATTTACTCTAAGTCTAAGTAACACCTTTCTCTCTCTCTGTGTGTCTGTGTGTGTGTGTGTAAATTAAACCACTTGTGATGATAATGCTTCGCACAATAACCAGAGACTAGCAAACTCCCAGTCATTGGCACAAGAATCTTTTGAATGGTTTCGTCAAGAAAGTCCAAGTGACTCCCAAGATAATGCAAACTGACAATGTAACAATGTAGTTTTTTCACCTCTGACTTTATATTTATTGATTCATCATTATAGATGACCCTGTTTAATACCAGAAATCAAAAGTCAACAGACTCACAGTTCTACATAGTAAACAGATGGGAATGATTTTGTGTTAGGTTTGAATTAAGCACAAACATTCATTGTCTTCTTTGAGGCCGCATTAAAATTACAGCAAAAAAAAATTATAAAAGAGCATAAGCAGTACAAAGGATGTCGGTAGAGTAAGCATCTAACTAAAAAGCTGAAAACATAGAAGGAATTCAAGGGCTGAATCATTTTATTTCCAACAGCATAAAGGCAAACAAATAACAAAATGCCATCAGTTCTCTGGTATGTTTTCTTTGCTGATATCAGTCAATACTCTGGTTGATAAGAAGGTTTAGTTAAGAGAATCAGTGGATTCTAAAAGAAAGTCTTTCAAAAAAGAGGGAGGGAGGCAGAGAATCTAGTGACTATTCTGAAATAGAGTTCTTCAGTGACCTTGAGCATAAACATAATCATTTTCTACTACAGATTTTGTTGTTGTTGTTTATTAGTAATCTGTCCTTGATGTATTGAATCAAACACCTAACTGGATAAAATCATAGTAAACAAGTTTATATTAAAATTGGTCTTCTTTCTGGACCATTCTTTTCCTTCACAATTGTTATTGATTTTCTGAATGATACTTGCCAATGGTGAGAAAAAAATGTCAAATTTTATCATTTCCCACGTGAATAATGACACAAATGTATTCTGTAGTGAATGGTGAATGAATATAATTTCTGAGTCTGAACTGCAGAAAGGAAGGAAAGAAAAACACCATAACTCTACATGTCTAGAAATATGAATATAAATTATTTGAAATTGAGGAGGAGTCAAAAGGCAGTGTAATGAATGATGCACAAATAATAAATATTAATAGTGCTTCTGCTCCTTCTTTTTAATAATTGTACCTCTAGATTAAGATAATGAATCAACTTTTTGTAGGAACATGACAGAGGCTATCCTTTGGTTCTATATACACTAAAAAAAAGTTCTATATTCTTTTCAAATCTCAGAGTTGCAAATTGTTTATTTCAAATGCTTAATGACACAAATCAGAAATCTACATTTTAAATCATTTGCCAATAAATCAATGCCATCTACAATACATTTAAGCAACAAAACAGTATTGAATAAATTTACTTCCAAATTAATTTAAGTGAGGTTTGTCTAAAAAGACCTAGGCCAATTAATCAAATATAAGCAACCACACAAAGGGCCGTAAAGAATTGTCAGGAGATTATATAGGTTGTTACTTGAATAAACTCTATTGCTAAGGAAAACTGTTCTTTGTTAAGAAGAAACTTATGTTTTCTAGTAACTCATTTAGGGCAACTTTGACATCTTTATTTCTCAGGCTGTAGATCATAGGATTCAACATAGGCACAACAATGGTATAAAACACAGATGATAATTTCCCTTGGGTCAGGGAATTGACTGATGATGGCTGAAGATACATGAAAGCTAAAGAACCATAGAAAATAGCAACAGCCAAGATGTGGGAGCTGCAGGTACTGAAGGCCTTGGATCTGCCCCCAGTGGATTGAATGTGGAGGATGCTGAATATAATGAACATGTAAGAGCCAAGGATGGTCATAGCTGGTATAATAATATTAAATGCACTAAAGGACAATGCTAGTACTTCATTGATAAAAGTACTAGAGCAAGAGAGCTCCAATAATGGGAAAAGATCACAGAAGTAATGCCTTATTATATTAGCCTTACAGAAAAGGACTCTTAGCAGGAAGACAGTGTGAGCAGTGGCACTTAGTAAGCCCATACCATATACCCAGGCTATCATCCATAAACAAACCTGATAGGACATGATTACATTGTAAAGCAATGGGTTAGAGATAGCCACATAGAGGTCATATGCCATTGCAGCCAACATGTGACATTCTGCAACAGCAAAAGAACAGAAGAAGTAGAACTGAGCCATGCATTCTGGATAGGGAATGACATTCTTCTCTGTCACAAAGTTTACCAGCATTTTGGGAGTAATTACAGTTGACTGACAGCTGAGTAAATAATACATGGGTGTGTGAAGCTGAGAACTAAACATAATCAAGATGATCATGCCCAGGTTTCCCACAATTGTAATCAAATAGAGTCCTAGAAAGATGAGGAATAGGGGCACCTGGAGCTCTGGATTCTCTGTTAGCCCATTGAGGATGAACTCAGTCACTGTTGTTTGATTTACTTCTTCCATTCTCTTTTGGAAACTCCATTTAAGAAGAAAATTTATATAGAAGTAAAAATTGAGTATCCGTTGTCATATCACTCAATGAATTTGAACAGAATTTAAATATGTTCAGGTATCTCAAATTGTCATCCTCTTTTCTATCTAAGGAGTCAGAGATTTTGTAGACCTGGAAAAAGGAAATATGCAAAGAAATAATCATATAGATGATTGCACACTTTTGCCTTTATCATAGGAATTATATGTACTGGTACCCATTTCTTATAACATGAAAACCACACTAGCCCCCTCTATTGACTGTTTCATGCAAACATCTCATTTGCTTAGGAAAGCAGGATGTCTACGAGATAGGATGACTGCAAAACAGGATATCTATAAGATAAGAACAGGATATCTATTGCCAAACATCCATGCTGGGAGAGGAAAAACCATTCATGCCCCCCCCCACCGCCTCATTCCGACCAACCGATAACCACACTTCTGCTTCTGTAAACTTGCTTTTGCTATAAAAAGACCCCCCCCCCAGTCTGCAGGGGCGCAAGTCCTCCAAAAGACTTTGCTGCCCGCAGGTACCTGTATTTACCCAATAAACCTCTTGCGATTTGCATTCGTGTGGTCTCGGCCTGTTCCTTGTCTTCGGGGAGGTCTCCTTCCAAGAGAAGGTCCTCTTCGAGGGTCTTTCAGTATATACATATACTTGAACATATAAAAAATTCAGGTATTTCAAGGTAATGTTAGAAAACAGAAATCACAGGATAGTTGAAGAAATTTTAAGAAAATTACCAGCAAAACCAGGTGAGATCTTGGAGTCCTTTATTTGGCCCTTGTTTTCATATAAATCAGTAGTTGTTGGTGCCCACCTACTACAAAGAACAGATTTCTCTATTCTGGGCCAATGATGAATCATAAGCAAAAGCTACATAATGACTACCGGTTGATACTGTTAACTCATATTCATTTGAGGCAATTGCTTATATGGTAACACCAGAACTCTTAGTTTCCTAACTACTTATATTTAAAGAAGATCTCATTTCTACTTTAATGCTTCTCTTAAGTACGTCTCTACTATAAAAAGCTGAGAACCATATACTATGGCAAAATGTGTCTTTGAAATAAGATGTGTCAGAAACAACCCCAAATAGAACATACTAAGAGTCGATCCATTTATAAGGAGCATGGCAAAATTATGAATGCTGATATGCAAGGGAGTTAATTACCACAGGTGTGGGATCCTAACATGGGGAGGATACTGTTACTGTGTTTCTTAATATGCTTCATTTGAACTGCTACTGTTTTTCAGGCTTCTACCATTTCATGATGTACCAGAAAGATCTTCCCTTGAGATGGGCTTTTAGTCTTGAATTTCTCAATCTTCAGAAACTTAGGATAAATACAGTTTTGATTGCTATATAATGTCTTCCTGTGATGTTCTATTTCACCAAAAAGAACACACCAAGACACATATACTCCTGCAACTGTTAGTCTGTTCTCTGGATAGTTTTACTGTATTTCTCATGCTCCAAAAAATTTTCCAGGAAATATTTGTCTCTGTCACAGAATCTCCATTTTTTTTCTGTAAATTAGGGTAGATCAAACCATGCTTGTGGTCTTTGACCAATTTCATTGACTTACTTTCCCTGCATCCCAGTTTTAGCAAGCTCTCTTACTTTAATTGCCTTCTGTTAGCTCTACTGGTATCATCTGTGTGTTTGTATGCCTTTGTCCTTAATAGAGAATTCATCAAAACCCTTTTGTATCAGTTGTCATGGGCCTCCAGGTGCATATTAAATATTAATAATCATGAGAAAAATGACAAAGAATTGTTTTATATCAGTAAATTGAATATATATATATATATTTCATTAGTTTATCATTTATAAATGTTCATCTCACCAGTACCACTAACAATATAACTAATGTATTTATCACTTTGTAGCAATTTGTGTCCCTTGTCTATCTTTGTATTTTGATAAGAATATTTGTTATGACATTCACCACAAAAATAGTTTGAATTATATAATTTTCAACTTTCAACATAATACATTAAATATCTCTATGAGGATATTCATAAAATCTGCTTCATGTGAAATACCC
>NW_026068218.1:751676-762009 GCF_014885135.2 Alexandromys fortis
CAGAATCTCTGGAGTTGATTATCTACTGGTCAACTACTTTTAAACATGAAGTCTATCCCATAACACTCTGAGAGAACTAATTTTTCATATTCCAACGGGAATAAGTGACAGTTCCATTGTTAACCTTTGACCTATTCACTAGGTTTTCATTCATCCATTCATTTTAAAAATATACTTGATTGGGGGAGGGGGAGGGAAAGGGGAGGCGGCGGTGGGGAAGAGACAGAAATCTTTAATAAATAAATAAAGGTCAAAAAAAGAAAAAAAAGTGTATAGTAAGATAAAACAAAAAAACAATAACATTGAAGTTGGACAAGACAAACGAACAGAAGAAAAAGAGCCCAAGAAAAGGATCAAGTATCAGATACTCACTCATTTACACACTTAGGAGTCCCAAAAAACACTAAACTGGATACATACATACAGGAACTTGTACATTTTGTGCTTATTTTATGCATCTTGGGTTTAGAGCCAGCAATTGCTTAACTGTATATTTATTATTATAAGCCATATGCCATATTCACATCCATATTAAATTGCATTTGTAGCAATTAACACCATGCCATAAATATATGAATTAGAAACTAATTCAACAAGTTAAATTAATAAACAACCTCAATATGACTGTAAAGCAATCAAACTCCCTGAGTTAAAATTAGCATACACAGAAGTGTTTTCGCAATTTTATTTTATAATTAATGGGAGAATGCTTAGGGAAGCTGGAGAAATGAAAACATCTGGATCTTAAATGGTTTCAGCTGACATGACAGCAAAGGAATAGGGAAAAATCTCACGTGATAAAAAACCCATAAATGAGGAGATACAGGCATTTTTCAGTTTTATTGATGTGAGGAAACACCATGGCCAAAAAACATACAGAAGCAAGAATTTATCTAGGGGCTTGAGTAGAGTTCCAGAGGGTTAGTCTATGATCATCATGATCAGTAATGTGGCATCATGCAGGCAGGCAGGCAGGCATGTACTCAGTTGCAAAGAGCTACATCCTAATACACAGATGGGGCAAAGAGAGTGACACTAGGTCTGACAGAGGCTTTTGAAACATCAAGGTCAATCTCTAGTGACACATGTCCTCCAACTAGGCCATATCACTTTCTAAGAGGTCATAACTCCTAGTCCTTTCAAAACAGCCCCCAACAGGGATCCAAATATTCAAATACTTGAGCCTATATTTGCCAATCTCATGCAGCTCATGGCAACTATATAGTCCTAACTGATTAGTCCTAAACACATACACATATGAGCAACAATGAATAGACTCATCATACAGGTATGTATAGATATCATACAGGTATATATATTTGTAACAGTAATTAAAGAAGTCAATAATTTGACAGCTGTTGAAGATAGAACAGAAGTTGTAGGTGAGAGGGAACATTTGAAATAATAAAATATGGACTATACATCTATGAAATTCCCAAAACAATTTTAAATTTAAATGAACATTAATAAAACTGTATTTTCAAATCTACTTTTAAAAGGAAGTGAGGTTCTTGTTAAGGAAATGGGTCTGAAGAGATAAAAATCAAACATGTCACTAACAGGAGAACATAGAACAAAGTAGGGAAGTCTTAGATATTTAGGAGCTAAGGTCTTGTATCTGAACATACCTCTCCTCTGTCCCAGACAGTTCAATGTTGGGTGATTTTCTTCTTCTTTACACTAAAAGGAAAAATTGCCTTGAGTATATTAAGGGAAGGGTATACAGAATTATCTGTTGACCAATTATTTCTTAAAGCTGAATTTCCAAGTCATTTGTTGTTCTACTAAGGTGGGTTGGCATAAACATTTTATATGCAGGCACAAATAACAGAATATTGTGTATGAAAAGAATAGTGGGAGTTAGTTATCTCCCTCTAGAGTCTCATCCATCTATTTTGTCTCCAGAGAAATCAACAACCAAAATTATCATCTATTCCCAAGTGGTTCTCTAGTGTATAACATAGTCCAGTGGTAGGATTCCTGATTCTTTTTAAAGTGTAGACTTAATAAAAGCATCTAGGAAGCACTAAAAAAAATCCTGACATTTTAAAGATATACACTAAGGGAATTTTCTAAAAATATTTTCTTCAAAAGAGAAAAATTTGTAGCAAGGAAAGCAACTGACAGTATTTGTACTTTGTAACTCTCATTGACATATGAGCTTAGAGAGTCTGAAGGAGTCACAGATCAGTTTATTTGGATATTTTACCCAATAATAAAAATCTGAATAAAATTTTATTTTATAAAATAAAATCAGTAAATTTTAAATGATTAAAATTAAATAAAATCCAATAAACTGAATAAATAAAATCAATTTTCTTCCTACCCAACTTATAAAAAATTAGACATTTTAATAATGCATATGAAGTGGTGAAAAGGTTAATAAGGGAGAACTAGAAGGAGGCTTGGGGATGGAGAGTAAGATGCCAGTTAAGACAGATGTGATCAGGAGATAATGAATCTTAGTAAAGAAATTGATTACATCCTAAAAGAAGGAATGTGTTCACACCTTCCTGTCTTTAAAAACAACATAAAGAAGTTCTGAGGTTCTGTAATTATAATTGATCTGATTACAGGGAAGAGCAGTTTAGGTACCCTCTCCACTATTGCTTAGTGTGACATGGGCAGTTTATGAAGCCACTAGCAGTGGAACCAGTATTTATACCTAGTGCATGATTTGGCTCTTCGGAGTGAATTCCCTATGGAGGGTTTCCTTGTTCAGTATAGATAAGGGGTGAGGGAACCCTTAATCCTGCCTCAAGTGATGTGACAGACTTCATTGACTCCCCATTGGAGGTCTCACCCTCTCTGAGGAGTAAATGGAGGTGGATGGGTAAAACGTGGGAAGAGTGGGAGTATAGGAAAGACAGGGATCTGGAACTGGTATGTACAATAAGATTGTTTTAAAAATTAAAACAAAAATAAAAAGAAAGAAGTTCTGAGGGAAGTTGGGAATAGAAACTTAAGAGATCAGTTTGAGGGTCTGTGTAGACAGGGAGATTAAGAAAAAGACAGTTGGAAGGGGAGTTGGGCTTTTCAGGGTCAGGTAAAAAAGTGGTGAAAGGGAACCTCCCAGAGATCTACAATAATGACTGCAGCTAAGATGTCTGGAATAGCAGGCATGTAGCCTGAACTGGCCATCTCCAGTGACCAGACTAGTACACAGACCAATTGTCATCAGAGAGGCTTCACCCAGCATCTGACAGACACAGATGCAGAATCACAGCCAAACATGAGGCAACATTTAGGGAATCATGTAGAAGAGGGAGAGAAGGGAGTGTTGGAGCCAAAGAAGTCAAGAAACTCACAAGAAAACTCACAGAATCATGTAAGATAAGCTAATAGAATGTCACAGTGTCATAGTTGGGAGCATGAGCTAATGGGAGCTCACCAACTCCAGCTTACTGGAATGAAAAAGTATGGGTTCAACCTGGACCCTCTGAATGTTGCTGACAATTTGGACAGCCTGAGAGGCCAATGATAATGGCACTGAGATTTTTCTCTACAGCAAGTACTGGCTTTTTGGGATCAATTCTATTTGGATGCATGTCTTCCTAAGCCTAGATGTAAGGGGGAGGGCCTTGGACTTCCCACAGGCAGAGTACCTTTCCCTCTCTTAAAAAAGCAGTGGTGTGGAAGGGAGGGTGTGTGGGAGAGCATTAGGGATGTGGGAGGAGGGGAGGAAGTAGAAATTTCAATTGATATTATTTATAAAGTAGTAAAAATAACTCACTGCAGAAAGTAGAAGTAAAAAAAATTCAATATTGTTACTTTTTTCAATTTAAAAATATTCTGCTAATGAATTTTGTATTTTACCATCTATATAAATGGTTTTCCTGTCTAATTATCCCAGTATCTATACGTGTAATATGGTTCTCTGAAGATTTACTTTGCTTGCAAAATACCTATGGTCCTCAATAATTATCAGGATAAAATAAAATTTCAAAACATGTTATACTCAATCAGCATTGTTTCAAATGAGTTACCTAACCAAAGCTAGTTTAGTGGGGCTATAAATTCTGAAATTTATGAGACATCAATTCCTATCATTGAACATAATCACTTGAATTTCAATCAGCATAGTGGGAATTACTGTTTACAATGGTGTTATGAAGTTTAACATTTTCCTTTTTGAGTTAATCTTGAGCCAGATATCAAACATTTTTCATAGTGAGGTGAACATCTTGAGGCCTGTCTTTCAAAATTACTAAAACTTCAGCTATAGAAGCTAAAAATATACCAGGAAAATGGAGCAACAGGGTAATAAAATTATTTATAAATTTTACATTTATATGGTGTGAAAATTATTTATGCAATCCATATTAGAGCCTTGAGGAGAAATTCCTTACTAAGTCAGGGAGATCTACACAACCTGCATGTTGCATAAAGAAACGGACACCAGAGATATTATTTAACAAAAATCAGTGGATAGACTCTGATAGTAATCCAAACAAGACATGCAATACACAATCTAATAAAAAAAAAACCACAAAATCTGAACATCAGGAAAGGTATAGAATGTGTTGAGATACTGGGTTTTATCCTTTACGCTGTTGTGGATAGACCTGTTGATTACCATCAGAAACATCTTTCTTCTCCTCATACCATTCTGCTGTGCTGATAGCGCCTCCATATATGTGTTAAAGAAGTTGTAAGAACTACTCTACATGGATGCATGACATCTAGTTTGTAAAGTCAATAGTTGATGCCACTTTTAATAAGGACATTGATATAATAAAAATCATCCAGAATATGTTTCTTAAACAATATAGACAATTGTTTTGATGTTAGTATGTCCTGAAGGAAATAAGATCTTCATTTTGTGTATCATATATAATATATTTAACTATATAAACATCAAAAAAAATAAACTGGAAATTTATTCCTGGCCATAAAATGTAGTCAGTCAGAAATAAAGACAACCTATTCTAATTTTTCCACTCAATATTCAGGTAAAGATTTACTTCTTTTTAAGTGTCTTTTAAAATGGAAGGAAACATGCAAACATTATCCAGTTCATGATAACTGACTAAACTTTTTAGCGAATGCTACAAAATCAACTTCAAAGAAGCACATCTTTATATTATGAGCTTGAGCAGAATGCAGGGAATTGGCTAAACTCTGTGCCTTCTGGACCTGAGAAAGTGGCTAATGCATTCTATAAGGTTTAATATTTTTTATGTGAAATATTGAATAAATCTAATAAGATGTATTTTCTTGAATTTTCACAGTGGTTCCTCTAGAGCCAAGACTTTCATCACTGTAGGGATGAACACACTACTCTCAATATTTTCAAAGCCTCAGACCAAGTTTTACCTGCCACTTGCAAAATCACTAATGCAGATATGTAGTAACAAGTGATAAGCATTCTGTAGTCATCAGTGCTGAGAGATCAGGACCTCAGTCTCAGATCTAATTTTGTAGTTAATCTAAAGTTAGGTTAACATCCCCAAGAGCTTTTTCAGTCGCATCTTTCACAGCCACCTGATCAGTTATGCCTCCTATACTCTTAAAGTAAACCCTGGACTTGAACATGGGAGCTCCAACGAGCATGATAGAACACTCTCAAAAGATTTACAACTCTCAGGGAACAAACCTTGAAAGAGAAGCAAATTTTATATACAGAAATTACCTATTAAAACCATTGCTTTGTCAAATGTGTGTGTGTGTGTGTGTGTGTGTGTGTGTGTGTGGACTCATGCCTTATATACCCAAGTAGGTAGGATTATAGACAAGTATCAATGTACCAAGTATCAAATTATTTACTTGTATCCATGTAATGTGGTTGTGTGCACATGTGCAAACATGATTATGTGAAGGTTAAAAGACAAACTCTGGTGTTGCTCTATATGCTGTCCACTTTCTTTGATGCAAGGTGTCTCACAGACTTGGAAGTAGCTAAGTAGGCTAGTCTGGGTGTCCAGATTGTTCTAGGTATCAAATCGTTTCTACCACTAAGTGTTGTGCTTACAATTGCCAGTCACCACTACTTCTGAAAATAGGTTTTTGAGAATCAACTCTGATCTTAGAGATTATAGACAAGAACTTTAGCTAATGAATTGATTTTCCATTCATATATTTAAATTATTTTTCTTTGTTTAAGATTTATTTATTATGTAAAGACTGTTATGTTTGCAGATATGCCTTCACGCCAGAAGAGGGTACGAGATCATTATAGACATTTATAAACCACCTTGTGGCTGCTGGAATTAAACTCAGAACCTCTGAAAGAGACTGCTCATAACCTCTTTTTTTATTTAAATATTCTTGATTCTTCTTGTTTTAAATATTGAGGAAACCTGAAAATAACAGACTGGGCTATGGCCATGTGTGTAACTTTTTGGCATCCAATTGGATAAAACCACAGCAAGCACACTTATAATAAAATGGTATTTTAAATTATTATTTTTTAATAACCTTAACCCTAACCTAGAGTTTCCAGAACAAGAACCTTCAGCACTTTCAGGTATCCCTGTCTGACCCCTATTTTTCCTTCAAAATTGCTCATGAGTTCATGAATGAAGCTTATCATTATTCAGAAAAAAATGCCAGTTTTATCTTTCTCTTATATGAATAAGGGATACAAATGGATGCTACAATGAAAGACTGTAACTTCTGTGTCTGAAATTCAGAGAGCTCAAAGAGAAAACAATATGACTCTACATTAAGAAGAAATGACTATAGAATTATAGGAAAATAAGGAGTAGTAATGCAGCTGTGTGTACAATATGGAATAGATAACCATGAAATGCAATTCCTGTTTACCGTTGCCTTTCTAGTTTAAGATAGTGTAAGCACCTTGTGGGTGGTATGATGATAGAACCTGTCCTCTGTTTATGTGGGCACTACTATACTGTTGGATACTTTTCAATAATCATAGTTACACAATATTCCTATTGCATAACTCATTTTATTACAATTACTTCACTTATGGAATTATTGATAGTATTTTTTGAAATATTTGCTAATGGAATAAGAAGACCTTCTACAAATCCTTGAGGCGACAAAGAAATATTGCAGAAATTTATGTACATCCATTTTAATAAAGTCATGTTCGGCTTGCCTAAGCAGAGCTTGGTCCATATGTGCGTTTAACCAAACAAAAGAAAAGCTTAGGGAATTTTCAATAGGTGATGTAGGATGCTGTCTTGAACAAACTCTCATTTACAAATGAGTAGCACTTTTCCATGGGTATGACAGTGAGAATCCACTTCTACCTTTGGTACATTTCTTCCAAATACCATGTGCTAAGAATGGTTTCACATCTAGTGTTATTAATTACTGTATGTTGGCTACATCTTGCAACTAATTGCAGAAGTTATACTCAATTGCTAATGAAAATCATTCTTTGATGAGTGAAACTGACCTTTTGAATTAATTTTTTAAGGGCAATTTTGACATCTTTATTTCTCAGGCTGTAGATCATGGGATTCAACATAGGCACAACAATAGTATAAAACACAGATGACAATTTGCTTTGTCCAAGGTAGCTGACTGAGGATGGCTGAAGATACATGAAAGCTAAAGAACCATAGAAAATAGCAACAGCCAAGATGTGGGAGCTGCAGGTGCCGAAGGCTTTGAGTCTTCCCCCAGTGGAATGAATATTGAGGATGCTGACAATGATGAAGATGTAGGAACTAAGAATGGTAATAGCTGGTATAAGAATGTTAAATGAACCAAGTGACCATACTAGTACTTCATTGATAAAAGTACTAGAGCAAGAGAGCTCCAGTAATGGGAAAAGATCACAGAAGTAGTGTCTTATTATGTTGGCCTTACAGAAAAGTAATCTTATCAAGAAAAAAGTAAAAGCCGTGGCACTAAGGAACCCCATACCATACACCCAGTCTATCATCCACAAACAGACTTGATAGGACATGGTTACTTTGTAAAGCAAAGGGTTAGAGATTGCCACATAGCGGTCATATGCCATTACAGCTAACATGTAACATTCTGCAACAGCAAAAGCACAGAAGAAGTAGAACTGAGCCATGCATTCTGGATAGGAGATGACATTCTTCTCTGTCACAAAGTTCACCAGCATTTTGGGAGTAATGACAGTGGACTGACAGCAGTCAATAAAGGACAGACTGCTGAGTAAATAATACATGGGTGTGTGCAGCTGAGAACTGAACAGAATCAAGATGATCATGCCTAGATTTCCCACGACTGTAACCAAATAGACTCCTACAAAGATGAGCAATAAGGGCAATTGGACTTCTGGATTCTTTGTTAACCCATCAAGGATGAATTCAGTCACTGTGGTTTGATTTACTTCTTCCATTCCCTTCTGGAAACTCTATGTAAGAAAAAAAAAATAAATAGAAGAAAAATTTAAATATTCAGTCTCCTATCACTCAGTGAATTTTGAAACACAATTCAAATATTTTCAGGTATCTCCAATTAGCTGGCATCCTTTTTTTCAATCTAAGCAGTCAGAGGTTTTGTAGTCCTGCAAAAAGGAAGTGTGTAAAGAAATAAACAGAAGTTTGTTTACTTGTGACTTTTTAATAAGAACTTCGTGTAATGGTACCCATATCCTACCACATGCAAACCATACTAGCACTCCTTAGAGAGTCTTCCAAGTGTTTGTCATGTCTTAGTAATATCACCTTTGTTTAGTAGAAAATGTTTCACATGTGGTAAAGTAAAAACGTCATGAAAAGACATCAATAGCCAAATTCAAATTAATGGCGAATAAATTTACAGTAGTTTTGAATTGTTCCTAAGTATGTATAAAATATCAACACATTTGCAACTATATAAAATGCTAAAATGCTTTGCATTTTTGTAATGATTTCATGAAAATGAAATCATTTCATGGAAGAGTTCAATGGAAATACCTTGTTGCTGAAGGTACCCTGTACTTGGTCCCAGAGCATGAAGAGAACAGGATGATACAGGCTTGGAAGTATCATCCTTATTGACTACCTTATTGGACACTACTTTAGGAGAAAAATGCTCAAAAATATTATCCAGCTCTGTACCTTCTGAGCTATAAGAACTTCTGGACAGGAAGACATTCTCAATAATACATTAGTGGCATGAACAAATGGGAATATTGAACAGTTCTTTGCTCCATAGATAAAACTCATATCTGACAATATTGTCAGACTAAGAGCCTCTTAATATTGCTGCCCATAAATGCACTGCATTTGATTATGAATATTTCAGTTGTTTATTTTTTAATTATTTTGTATAAATATTACATGTTCACAATGACCTTTTTGCTGCTTTCATAATATCTATTGAATAAAGCACTGTAATGCCTACACAAAAATTCTGATTACATTTTTTATACTTCAATTATTAAAACTTGAGTCACATCTTTTTCTCACTAAGTTAGGATGTATTTTCTATTTGCTAATATACAGTTTGAAGCCTGTTTTGTCTTACATAAAGACCTCACCAAAAGCTTTGTTTTTATTAAGTTTTGTATGTCAATTAACTCTGTGTTTTGATTTAATAACATGTATCCTTATATTAAAACACATTTCAATTGATTTTTAAATTAAAAAGGCAATATTAATAGAATAAATTGTGAACAGATTAGCATATAATATGTAAATCCAAAATAATAAAACACAAACAATCCTTATACTCTGGATTTCTTATGCGGTCCTGAGAGAACTTGAAGATAATTCTGAGAAGTGAAAAACACAACATAGAATTTTTTATATATTCAACATGGTAAAAAAAAATGAAGGCTTACAGAGTGAAGCAGAGGTTTGTCATAATACAATTAGTGGATTTCACAAAAAGAATTACAGCTTTAAAGACACAATTGTAGTACTTAAGCAACTTTTGTCTACTTTGGATCATTTCAGAATTAACAGAAAACAACAATATATCATAATGTTAAAAAATATGTATCTTAAAAAGTAACAATAAGAGAATCAGGAAACTCTGGAGGAATACAATGTTCACTACTAAAATTTCATCTTGAATCTCTCTGTGTGTAACACTCATATAAACTATTAGCAAGCATTTTAATTTCATAATATGAATAGTATATTTATTGTTATTATTAATTGTGTTTGTTTCAATGATATGCACGTGCCTTGGTGTATGTCATGGCACACAAGTAAAGGTCACAGAATAATTTTGAAAAGCATCTTCTCTCCTCAATTATGTAGATTCTGAGGACTGAATGCAGGTTATCAGCATTGTGTGGCAAGTGCACTTACCTCTGAGTCAATTTGTCTGTCCAGTAAGTGCCCTATTTCTAAGAGAATAAAGTTTGTAGTAGCTTTTCAATTAGATGTAAAACTATTATGAATATAAAATATGAATTAATTGTTTCCAATGTTGTTATTCATCAAAGTTAACT
>NW_026068218.1:764501-770998 GCF_014885135.2 Alexandromys fortis
GTAATGACAGGTTAACAACCATAAGAACTTCTTCAGCTCTAGAGCTGGACACACTCTCACCTTTTGCAATCATCTGAGCAGTTCTGTCTCCTATACTCTGAAGGTGTACTTTAGAATTATATATGCCAACACCAAATAACATGATCACATAGTCTCCAAGGATTTTCAACTCACAGGGAGAAAACTCTTGAAAGGAAAGCAAATGGTATATCCCAGCTGGTTAATCTTTTTTCTGTTATCAAAATCAATCTCCACTGGTACTAAAGATTTCTTTAGTAATACCATCTAATTATAACCAATATTTTGACAAATGAAATCTCAATAGAATTTGAGACTCTACATTTTTTATTAACTACTAGATAATCCTGTTGATCTCAGCACACAGTATAATGAGTTGGTCTTAAATGTCAGAAGATAGTCTGACACTTACAACTTACTGAAAAGAAATTAGAGAATTTAGAAAAATAAATTAATTTCTATCTCACAAAAGGTTGCTATTATATCATATCCAACTCAACAATTTGTATATTTGAGAACTCATGCCTCATCTACCTATGTAGGTTGGATTATAAGCAATTAGTTATGTATGAAAAACTTATTTATTTATCTGTGTATATGTATGCATGTAAAGAAGTTGCAAGTGCATGTATCTGCATGAGTATGTGTAGGGCAAAGGAACAGTTCTGGTGTTCCTCAGGCTGCCCACATTTTTGGATGTAAAGGCTCTCACTGGCCTGGAATTAGCCAAGTAGCTAGTCTGGGTGAATAGTTTGCCCTAGCAATCTACATGTCTCTACCTCACAGTTCTGTGTTTGCATTTGCCGGTCAACATCCCTAGTTTTTAAAATGAATTTTTTGAGAACTAACTTGAAATCCTGATGTCTTCAAAGCAAGTACTTAAGAAACTGAATTACTTTTTCTACCCCTATTTTTAAATAACCTTTTTATATCATGATTTTTTTGCTGGGGAATTAGGTAATTTAATTTGTGGCTTCTTGATGATCTACATATAATTTTCTAAAAGCATAATGAAAAAGCAGTGCACTCACTTTGTTATACAGTCTCAGAGTTGGATTCAGCTGACAACTTGACATACACCTAGAGTCACCTGGATAGAAGGAACCTCAGAAGAGCAGACTGACCTCTGGCCATGTGTGTGAAGCTTTTACTTAACATCTAATTGGGTAAAACCATAGCAAGCACATTCAGAGTAAAACATGGTATTCTTTCTTTAAATAATGCAAAAATCTTAATTTAGCAAAGGAAAACAAGAACATTCAATAATTGGAGTCTCCTTGGATATACCAATTTTTTTCATTCAAAATGAATCATAAATTTATGAATGGGACATTATCGTTAATCAGAAGAAAATTTTCCAATTTTTGTCATTTTCCTTAGTGAATAATAATGATACCAATACATGCTACAGAGAAAGAAAATAGCTTTTCAGTCTGAGAATCATAATGTTGAGAAAGAAAGACTTTATAACTCTGTATTAAAAAGAAGTATGAACCAGACCACTGACTCTTTGCAATGAACGTATGCAGATAAAGGTGTAGAGACAAAAGGTTTACTCCATGACTCGCTGTGTCACAGCACAGCTTCCAAGAAAAGATGTTTAATCTTCTCTTCCTTTCTTTTTTTCTTTTCTTTCTGTTAAATTTTATCTGGGATAGAAGGGCTGAAAAAGCATAGAGCAGATTTGCAGGAACAGAAAATGAATGGGGTCAAGATGTATGATTTGCAAAACACAAAGAATAAATAAAAAGAAGGTTAAAAAGAAGAGATTTTGATGTAGAATTATAGGTGACTGAGAAGGAATCATAACATAGTATGAAGAATATTACACAAATAACCACAGAAATATATGACACCTCCATTCCTGTTTACCATTGCCATTCTAGTTAAAGAGAGTAAAAATAGCTTAAAGGTAGGAATATAAGAGAACCTGTTTTTTGCCTTCTTGTACACTAATATACTGCTGAACACTTTTCAATAATCACAGTAACACAGTATTTATATTGCAAAACTTCGTTTTTAAATCTTTCTTATTATTGATTTTATTGAGTTACACATTTTTCTCTTTTCCCCTCCTTTCTTATCCCCCCCCCCTTCTGCTCTTTCTCATGGTCCCCATGCTCCCAATTTACTCAGGGGATCTTTACTTTTTCTACATCCCATGTAGATTAGAACCATGGATGTCTCTATTAAAGTCCTCATTGTTGTCTAGGTTCTCTAATGTTGTGAATTTTAGACTGGTTTTCTTTGTGACATATGAGTGACAATATATGATATTTGGGTTACCTCCCTCAATATGATGTTATTTGTTCTATCCATTTGCCTGCAAATTTCAAGAGGTCATTATTTTTTCTGCTTTGTAGTACTCCATTGTGTAAATGTTCCACATTTTCCTTATCCATTTTTCAGGCAAGGGATATTTAGGTTGCTTCTATGTTCTGGCTATGACAAGCAATGCTGCTATGAACATAATTGAGCACATATCCTTGAGGGGTTGAGCATTCCTTGGGTAAATACCTTAAAGCTGTATTCCTGGGTCTTAAGAAAGGTTGTTTTCTGATTTTCTGAAAAATCACCAAACTGATATCCAAAGGGGCTATACCAATTTGCATTCCCACTAGCAATGCGGGAGAGTTCCCATTAACCTACAACCTCTCCAGCATAAGTTGTCATCAATGTTTTTTATCTTGGCCATTCTCTACAGGTGTAAAATGGAATCTCAGAGTTGTTTTGATTTGCATTTCTCTGATGCCTAAAAATATTGAGCATTTCCTTAAGTGTCTCTCAACCATTTTAGATTTCTCTTTTGAGAATATTCTGTTTAGGTCTGTACTCCATTTTTTTTATTGGATTGTTTATTCTTTTGATGACCAACTTCTTGTGTTTGTATATTTTGGAGATCAGTTCTCTGTCTGCTGTGGGTTGGTGAAAATTCTTTTCCATTCTGTACTCCTCCATTTTTTTATCATGTTGACCATGTTTTTTTGCATTACAAAATGTTTCAGTTTCTGGAGCTCCCATTTATTGTTTCTCTCAGTGCAAATGCAAATGGGGTTATATTTAGGAAGTGGTCTCCTGTGCCAATGCATTTAAGTGTACTTCCCATTTTTTTCTTCTATAAGGTTCAGTGTGGTTGCACTTGTGTTGATGTCTTTGACCCATTTGTACTTGACATTTGTGCATGGTGTTAGATATGCACCTGTTTTTATTCTTCTACATGTTGATATCCAGTTATGCCAGCCCATTTGTTTAATATGTTTTCTCTTTTCCATTTTATATTTATTGTTTTTTTGTCAAAATTCAGGCATTCCTAGGTGTGTGAATTAATATCTGCGTCTTCAGTTTGGTTCCACAGGACCTCCTGTGTGCGTTTATGCAAATACCAGGATGTTTTCAGTACTTCAGCTTTGTAATAGAGTTTGAAGTCAGGGATTGTGATGCCTCCAGATGTCCTTTTATTGTACAGGATTGTTTTGGCTATCCTGTGTATTTTGTTTTTCCATATGAAGTTGAGTACCATTCTTTTGCAGTCTGTGAAGAATTTTCCTGGGATTTCGATGGGCATTGCAAGGAATCTGTAGAATGCATTTGGTAAGATTGCCATTTTTATCATGTTAATTCTACCTACCCAAGAGCATGGGAGATCTTTCCACTTTCTGGTGTCTTCTTCAATTTCTTTCTTCAAAGCTTTAAAGGTCTTGTCATACAGGTCTTCCAATTGTTGTTTAGAGTTACTTCGAGATATTTTATGCTATTTGTGACTATTGAGAAAGTTATGTTTCTCTGATTTCTTTCTCAGTTCATTTATAATCTGTGTAAAAGAGGGCTGCTGATTATTTTTTTGAGTCATCTTATATCCTGCTACATTACTGAAAGTGTTTATGAGTTGTACAAGTTCCTTGGTAGAATTTTTGGGGTCACAAGTTATAAACTATTATGTCATCAGCAAATCATGAGAATTTGAGTTCTTTTCTGAATTGTATCCCCTTGATCTCCTTTTGTTGCCTATTACTCTAGCTAGAACCTCGAGAATTATATTGAATAGATATGGGGATAGTGGACAACTTTGTCTTGTTCCTGACTTCAGTGGTATTGCTGTAACTTTCTCTCTATTTATTTTGATGTTGGCTGTTTGCTTGCTGAATATTGCATTTATTATGTTTAGGTATGTGTCTTGTATCTCTGCTCTCTCCAGAATCATGAATGGATGTTATATTTTATTAAAGGCTTTTTCAGCATCCAATGAGATAATCATGGTTTTTATTTTTCAGTTTGTTATATGATGAATTACATTGACAGATTTGCATATGGTTTTTCTTTTTTAGTTTGTTTGTTTGTTTGTTTGTTTTTGTTTTTTGAGACAGGGTTACTCTGTAGCTTTGGATATTGTCCTATAACTAGCTCTTGTAAATCAGGCTGGTCTTGAACTCACAGAGATACACCTGCCTCTGCCTCCAAAGTTCTGGGATTAAAGGCATGCACCAGCACCACCTTCTTCTCAGCACCTAATAGATTCTTCTCGAAAATTGATCACATACTCGGTAACAAAGCAAACATCCACAGATACATTAAATTTGTGTACTATCAGATCATCATGGAAGAAAGTTAGATTTAACAACAAAACTACACCCAGAAAGCCTACAAACTCATCAACACAGAACAGTCAACTACTGAACCACCCCTGGGTCAAGGAAGAAATTAAGAAATTAAAGTCTTTCTTGAATTCACTTCTTATTTAAAGGACCCCATCATTTTCATAAGGTTACCTTTAAAGTCATTTTCTTCTACTTCTGGGTTAGGATGTTCAAGTCTTCCTGTTACATGTTCACTGGATTCTGGTGTTACCACGTTGCTTTTCAGGATGTTGGAGGAATTCTTGCATTGGCATCTACCCATCTCTTCCTTCAAATGAGGCCATCAGAGTCTTGGCATGTTGGTCCATTGTTTGCTGTGGCTGACTGAGTATTTAGTAGTTTTTCTTGGTCTGCCCTCTCTTAGGTCCCCTCAGCACTGAAGCTGGTTATGTTGCAGGGTTCCAAGGACCTAACAGGCAAAAAGGTGGGCTTTCCATTCCCCTCATCATGGGAGCAGGGTCTCTTGTAGGGTTCCAAGGACTTCGCAGATTAGAAGGTGGGCTTGGGGGTAGGGTGGGATGGGAGAAAGAAGCCTCAGCAGCAGGAACACTCCCTGCTGGCTCTCTGATCCCCTCAGCCCTAAAGCAGGCTGTGTTGGGGGTACCAAGGACTTCCCAAAAGAAAAGGTGGGCTTGGGGACAGGGTGGGATGGGGTAAAGAAAGTCAGCAACAGGAATCCACCTCGCTGGATGGCCAGCAAAGCTGAGGGAAATGGGGGAGGGCTAGATTCTGTCCTGCTGGTATAGTCCCAGAGAGTGGCACTCTGGCTCTCTGGCTCTGTGGTCACTGCCTCACCTCTCCAGTCCCCTCAGTATGGTAGCAGGGACTCTTGCAGGATTCAAAGACCTCACATATGAAAAGGTGGGCTTCCGGGCAGGGTGGGATGGCAGAAAGAAACCCAAGTGGCAGGAACACTCCCCACTGGCTCTCCAGTCCCCTCAGCCCTGAGGCAGGCTGTGTTTCGGGTGCAAAGACATTCCATAAGAAAATAAAACCAGTAGATATATTAAGAGGTTCTTTAAAATCACTCAGTATCTTGAGAATAGCATATTATTCTGACTTTTGGATAGAATTATAAAGGCATTATTCCACCTTACTTAATTCTTCTAATTTGTAACCTGGCTTTCCTGATTTATTTGCATCAGTATAAAATGTACAAGCTCCAGTTATCGGTGCATCATGTACAATTCGGGGAAGAATCCAAGTTGTACCCTTTATAAGACTAAATCTATCACTTTAAAAATAATTGGTATTAATTTCTCCCCCCAAAATAGCACAAGCTTTTTACCATGATTTATTGCCTTCTATAATTTTTAAATCTCATCAACAGTAAAATGAACTACAATCTCTGCCTTGTTTATACCTGCTAGTTGACAAAGTCTCAATTTTCCTTTTATTCAGAGATGTTTTCCACTTAATTTTAATTTTTTAAACTTAGTTTATGTGGTAAAAAGGTCCATTCTAAGATAATATCTTCCTTCTGCATTAAAATTTCTGTATGGGAAATTCTAGAAGGCAATATGACTAGAATACAATTAAGATTTGGATTCATTCTATTTATATGTGCCTCTTTGTAATTTCTCTTCAACAACCATCTTTTTTTTTTTTTTTTTGCTTCAACTGCCATGGCCCCTTAAATTTATCGTAATATTAGCTACATAATTCCTCAGCCTTCCTTTCTGTCCTTTTGGCACTATGCATTTATCCCACCTTGTGCTTTATTTCCCTTGAGATAGGGTTCCAATTCCTAGGAACTGAATATCTCTCTCTTTTTTTATTTTTTTTAGTTTGTCCAAACTTTATTATTTTTTTTAAATTAAAAATTTCTGCCTCCTCCCGCCTCCC
>NW_026068218.1:771077-778785 GCF_014885135.2 Alexandromys fortis
ACTCAGTGCCATTGTCCTTGGCTTCTCAGCAGCCCTCATATCTCCCTCTTTAAGAGGCCAATTTTGATGCCAGGATTCTGGAGTAATTATAATCACATCTGCACCTGTGTATAGTAATCCCTCAATTACAATATCATTTATATGCACACTTAGCTTTGGTCTTTGATCATTTATTGAAGTTTGCCAAAATATGCATTTTTTCCTACTGGAGTTTTTGACTCATAATCCAGGTCAATTCCATCATCCAGAACAGTGTGTTCTTTTACAGTAGGCACTGCATTGTTTAATTTTCCTTGTGAGACACATTCACCACAGTAACTGAGAATGACAAGACCTTGTTTGACATCAGTGCCTGTGAGAGGCCTCCCAGTGAATTTCCCAGTGTTATCAAGTGGCCTTGTCTGTCTCTTTCAACCTAAGTTATTTAGTCCAATATTGGTTTCGCTACACCTCTTACATATAACAGAAGAAGAAAAATAAGAAGTTCTCTTATTTTTTCCATTCCTAGAGGAGACATTATTCCTGAAAATTCCTTGTCAACAGTCCTTTCTTAGATATCCTATTCTTCCACAATTAAAACATTTGGCATTTTGATGTCTCTTCATTCCATAGGAAATCACTTCTCCTACCCAAGCTTCAGTACTACAGTCAAATATTTCAACATTCATTGTACACACAATATATTCATCTATGGGTGCTGATCTGACCTTCAGCTCTAGAGTCAATAACAGTCTCATTTTTTTACCGCCACCTGAACAGTTATGCCTTCTACATTCTGAAAGTGAAACCTGGAGTTACATATGCCACCTTCAAACAGCATATCACACTCTCTAAAGATTTACGCTCTCAGGGAACATACATTTGAAAGAGAAACAAATGACATTTTCCTACTGGTTAATCTCTTTCTATCATCAAAAATTGTACATTAGTGTTAAAATTTCATTGCAAAAACTATCTTATGCTTATTAAAATCATTGTTTTGTCAAATAAAGTCTAAGTAGAATTTGAGATACTACATTTCATATAAACTAATAAACAGTATTGTTAGTTCAGTCCTACATTAAAGTGAACCCACGCTATAGCAGTCTTAAAAAGCTAGAAGATATTTTGACAGTAACATCTTGTGGGAAAAGGTCTAAAGATTTGAAAATAATAAACCAACTTTCTTTTATGATATAAAACTTTTCTTTTATATCATATTCAAATTTGTAATCTATATATAGATCCTCATCTATCCAAATAGGTAGGATTATAGGCAAGCATCAATGTACCAATGATTTATTTGTCTGTATATTTGTATGCATTTAATGTGGTTGTTTGTACATGTGCATGCATGAGTATGTGAAGGGTAAAACAAACTCTGGTGTTGTTCCTTAGGGTGTCTACTTTCTTTGATGCAAGGTCTCTCACTGGCCTGTAAGTAGCTAAGTAGTCTGGGTGTCTAGATTTTTCTAGGAATCTACTCCTACTACTGTCTCTACTCTGAGTGCTATGCTTACAATTGTCACTCACCACTACTTGTAAAAATCGGTTTTTAAGAATCAATTCCAGCCGAGTGGTGGTGGTGCACGCCTTTAATCCCAGCACTCGGGAGGCAGAGGCAGGTGGATCTCTGAGAGTTTGAGGCCAGCCTGGTCTACAAGAGCTAGTTCCGGGACAGGCACCAAAGCTACAGAGAAACCCTGTCTCGAAAAACCAAAAAAAAAAAAAAAAAAAAAAAGGAACAACTCCAATCCTGGTGCTTATAAATAAGAACTTTAGCAAATGAATTGGTTTTTCCATTCATATTTTTAAATTATTTTGTAAGATTTATTTATTATGTAGACAGTGTTCTACCTGCATCCCTGCATGCCAGAAGACGGTACCAGATCTCATTATGTATAGTTGTGAACCAGAATGTTGTTGCTGAAAATTGAACTCAGGACGTCTGAAAGAGACTATTTATAACCTCTTCTTATTGATCTAAATTTCTTGATTCTTCTTTATCTAAATATTGAATAAACCTGAAAAGAGCAGACTGGGCTAAGATCATGTGTGTAATTTTTTGACATCCAATAGAGTAAATCCAGAGCAAGCACATTTATAATAAAATATTATTTTAAATTCTTCTTTTAGTAACCCTAACCGTAATCTAGAGTTTCTAGAACAAGAACTTTTAGCAGTTTCAGGTATCCTTGTCTGGCCCCTATTTTTCAATAAATATGCTCATGAGTTCATGAGTGAGGTTTACTATTATTCAGAAAAAAATGCTTATTGTATCTTCTTCCATGTTAATAAGTGATACAAATGGATGCTACAATGAACAATTATAAGTTCTGAGTCTGAAACTCAGAGTAACAGAGAAAACAACACAACATAACTCTAAATTAAGAAGAAATATGACTACAGAATTATAGGAAAATGAGGAGTCATACAGCCATGTGAAGAATATTGCACATATAACCATGAAATACATTGTGCCTTCCTTCCTGGTTACCATTGCCTTTCTAGTTTAAGATATTGGAAACACCTTGTAGGTGGTATGATGATAGAGCCTGCTCTTTGTTGAAATATGTACTAATATAGTGGTGAATAGTTTTCTATATTAAGACTTACACAATATTCCAATTGTATAATATTTTATTACAATTGCTTCACTTATAGAATTGTAAATAATATTTTGAATCATTTGCTAGTTCAATAAGAAGACGTTGCCAGTTGGTGGTGGTGCACGCCTTTAATCCCAGCACTCAGGAGGCAGAGGCAGGCCTCTGTGTCTACCAGACCTAGTTCAAGGACAGGCACCAAAAGCTCCAGAGAAACCCTGCCTCGAAAATAAAAAATAAAATAAAATAAATAAATAAAAACAAAAAGACATTCTTAAAATCATTGAAGCAACAAAGAAACATTGCAGAAATTTATGTACAACCATCTTAATAAATATGTTTGACTTGTTTAAGCAGAGCTTGGTTCATACATGCAAACATAACCAACCAAAAAAAAAGGCTAAGGGAATTTTCAACAGGTAATGTAGGACTCTATCTTAATAAACTCTGGTTATACAAAAGAAAAGCACTCTTCCATTGGTATAAAGGTGAGAATCCACTTCTACTTTTGGTACCTTTCTTTCAAACAGCCATGTGCTAACAATAGTCTCACATCTAATGTTACTAATTCCTGTATGTAGGCTACATCTTCCGACGAATTGCAGAAGTCATACTGTGTTGCTAATGAAAATCATTCTTGGTGGAGTGGAAACTTAACTTTTGAATTAATTTTCTTAGTGAAATTTTGACATCTTTATTTTTCAGGCTGTAGATCATGGGATTCAACATAGGCACAATAATGGTATAGAACACAGACGACAATTTGCTTTGGTCCAGGGAGTTGACTGATGATGGCTGAAGATACATGAAAGCTAAAGAACCAAAGAAAATAGCAACAGCCAAGATATGGGAGCTGCAGGTGCTGAAGGCCTTGCGTCTTCCCCCAGAGGACTGAATGTTTAAGATGCTGACAAGGATGAAGATGTAAGAACTGAGAATGGTCACAACTGGTATAAGAATGTTAAATGAACTAAGGAACAATACTATTACTTCATTGACAAAAGTACTAGAGCAAGATAGCTCCAGTAATGGGAAAAAATCACAGAAGTAATGCCTTATTATATTAGCCTTACAGAAAACCAATCTTATCATGAAGAAAGCCAAAACAGTGGTACTAATGAATCCCATACCATATACCCCAGCTATCATCCACAAACAGACTTGATAGGACATGGTTACATTGTAAAGCAAAGGTTTAGAAATAGCCACATAGCGGTCATAGGCCATTACACCCAACATGTGGCATTCTGCAACAGCAAAAGCACCGAAGAAGTAGAACTGAGCTATACATTCTGGGTAAGAGATGACATTCTTCTCTGTCACAAAGTTCACCAGCATTTTGGGAGTAATGACAGTGGACTGACAGCAGTCAATAAAGGACAGACTGCTGAGTAAATAATACATGGGTGTGTGCAGCTGAGAACTGAACAGAATCAAGATGATCATTCCTAGATTTCCAACAACTGTAACCAAATAGACTCCTAGAAAGATGAGGAATAGAGGCAACTGGAGTTCTGGATTATCTGTTAACCCATTGAGGATGAATTCAGTCACTGTGGTTTGATTTACTTCTTCCATTCTCTTCTGGAAGCTCAATGTAAGAAGAAAATTTTATATAGAAGAAAAATTTGAGAATCAATTCTCCTATCAATCAGTGAATTTTAAAACATAATTCAAATATTGTCAGGTATCTTCAGTCAGCTGACATCCTCTTTTCAATCTAAGCAGTCAGAGATTTTGCAGTCCTGAGAAAAGGAGGTATGCAAAGAAATAATCAAACAGTTGATTACAAACTTGTGACTTTGTAATAAGGAATATGTGTACTGGTAACCATATTCTACCACATGCAAACCATACTAGCCAGCCTTATAGAGTGCTTCAAGTATTTGCCATGTGTTAGTAATGGTACCTCTTATTATTAGAAAATGTTTCATATGTAGTAAAGTAAAAACATCATTAAAAACATCAATAGTCAAACTCATATTAATGGCTGATAAGCTAAAGTATTGGATATAACTGTTCACAGTAGTTTTGTATCATTCTTAAGTATCTGTGAAATATCAACACATTTGCAACCAATTAAAATGATATAATGTTCTGCATTTGGGAATGATTTCATTTGTATATGTGTGTGACTATCTGATTTACTTTGAGCAGTGAATTGTCTTCTCATATCTTATATTACTGTGGGCCACAAGCATTAGACAATGAGAACACAGCAGGTATTATCTCTAGGCTAACATCCAGCTTGCAAGACTCTGGGAAACTTCTTTTCAAAGAGTCACTATTATTTTTGTAAAAAATTGTGAGTCATAGTGTCCCACTTATTCCAAGTGGGATTCTTCCCCAAATATCTTAGCCATGTTTTAATCATTTATTGAGCATAACTTCTTCCTGTACTGGCAACTGAATGGTCAGATCCCACATTGTAGGGCTGAGATATGAAACCTTTCACTCAGTCAACCACTTCTTCCCATACGCAAACCTAAATAAAGCTAGCCCCCCCCCCACACACACAAATATCCTTTATGGCAGGACATCAAACTAGCAGAGAAACCTTGCAAATAGACCACCTAAGAACTTGAAAAGGCAGTCACTGAGTGGAAGAAAGAGTATGTTTGCCTTTACTGATAAACAGGACAGAATTGTCCAAAATTCTCTAACAGCTAATTCAGGAGAGTGTAAGCCTACTAACTTTTGCTCTATTTTTTGTAAAAAAAAATATTAATATTTTGTATTTAACTCTGTCTCAGTTTTGTTTGCCAAAGATCTACATCTAGGAAATTAACTGTTTGTGCCTTTATGCCTAGAAATACAGGGAAAAAGATTGGATCATTAAAACAGCCCCAAGGAAAGGAACTGTTTCTCAACTAGGAGCCAGGAAGTACAGTACCGGGCTTGACCCAGGATAAAGTGTCATTGCTTTCTTTCTGCAGCTTATTCTAGATTCCATAGTTACCACAAACACAGAAGTGGAAGAAAGAAACAAAAGTGCTCAGAGAGTGCAATGGCACTGCTGTGTTCTTCTTCCCTTTTTATATATATTTAACAATTACAAACACCTGGCTTGACTAACTGCATAAACAAAATTTGAAAAAAAAATGTCTTCTCCTCTTAGAAATCATAGTCATTCTTCTATTTATCCACTTGTCAGGTATGCCTGGGCACATCACAGACTTACACCCTATGAGCCTGCTTTGTCAGTCTTATTTGTTTTGTTGGCCCTCAGATATATACGAGCTGCCTTATTTCTTTAAAACTCAGATAACTTTAGTCAGATTTGCTTGCAATAGTGGTCCTTATGAATCCTGAAAAGATTAGGGGGGCTGTCAACTCATGTAAACCTTGATATTATATGAATAAACTGTGAATATTTTGTCAGATTTTGCATTCTGTAAGTTGGTCGATTCTATTATTGAATAATTAAGCTTACATATGTATCCCGATTTTCCAAGTTATAATTCTGCATTTCGTTTACTATGCCAAATTATTTTTTCCTTATATTTTTTGAATATTTTTCTGTTCTATGGATATTATTATTTATATAAGACAGGGCTCAATCTATGTCAAAGATTGACTTAGATCTCACAATCCTAAATCCTATTCTGTCAGTGCTTGAAATTTAATTCATTTTAACATTTTCATTTGCTAAAATATCCCATGAAACACCATTTGAATATGTCTCACAAGAAATTAAACATCAAATTTATTATAATATCTCAAATAAAATACTTCATAAGTTGTTCATCATTTCATGGATGTAGTAACTTTACAAATTTTATGCTTTCTCTATAGTTTTCTTATCTTGAAATGCATCATGGTTTTACCATTTTTAATGAATCTACTTTAAAATTATATAGTATTGCATTGCCAAGATTTTCTTAGAAACTATATTAATTTATTATAAATTTTCTTTTTAATTCATATTTGAGATTGCCATATAATGCATTTTAATCATATTCAGCCCCTCACTGAAATCCTCCAGTTCAAACCCCCTATGTGTCTTTTTTTCCACACATAATGCCCAGTTTTAGATGCCCATGAATTGTGAGATATGGAGCCTTCCACAAGAGCATAGTTAACTTACCAGGGACATCATTCTTAATGAAAATTAGTCTTCCTCTTTCAGCAGCCATCAAATGCCAGTAGCTTTTTAGTTAGAGGAAGAACTCCCTGCCCACCTCCCCCTCAATGCAGAGATTTGGTCTCTATTTAGCTTCCTCAGGATTTAGGCATAGGACTGCAATCACTCTGAGTTCATAAGTACATCTGTATTTTTGTCTTAAGGACATCGTTCACTTGGATTCATCGACCACCTTGGATTAAAGGGTTCCCCATTTGGAGTTATTGGGCAGTGTGATCTCGCCGACTCCTGAAAAAATCACAGACTCTTCTCAATGTTATTGGTCTTTCCAGATCTCATTGGAATGACTTTGTTGCTGAAGGTACCCTATACTTGGTCAAAGAGCATGGAGATTTCATAATTTTACTTGCCTATAAGTGTCATCCTTATTGGATACCTTTCATAGTGTTGGAAATTACATTGAGAAAATGCTCAAAACTCTTATCAGCTGGGTACCTTGTTATCTCTAATAACATCTGAACTGGCAAGACATTCTCATTAGTAAATTACTGGCATAAACATATAGGATTATTGAGCAATTTTCTGCTCAACAAAATAAGACTTGTATCTGACAATATTGTCAGACTAAGAACCTCTTGATCTCGCTTCCCATTAATACACTGCATTTACTTATGAATATTTCAGTTGTTTAGTTTTTAATCATTTTATATAGATATTCCAGGTAAACAATGAACTTTTTGCCGATACTATAATATCTATTGAGCGAAACAAGTATGTGATAAATTTTGCAGATAAAATAAAGCTAGCAGGTAAAGGCAGTAAATTTATAATTTAATTGATTAATACTGCAGCCTGGTGAGCTTAGGCTAAGTACAGTAATGCACCAATACTCATAGGAATGTTGTACCAAAAGCAGAAATTTGAGCTAGTTCACAACCATAAAATTTGGAAAGACATCACCTCTATCAAGTAAATAAATATGATGTTAATTATTTTTTTATTTTCTTTTTTTCATAAAATGTTTTACTATATAATTATT
>NW_026068218.1:781503-791515 GCF_014885135.2 Alexandromys fortis
AAAAAAAAAAAAAAAAAAAAAAAAAAAAAACAGAAGTTCTCAGATAGTACAATTGCACTGTCGTGTTTTTCTATAAATTTTTCAAATACAAACGTCTAGCTTACCTAACTGGACAAATGTAGTTAACATACATTTCCTCTACTCTTAGAAATCATAGTCATTCCTCTGTTTACCACCATGTCATATATGCCTGGGTCCATCACAGACTGACACCATAGGAGCCTGCTTTTTCAGTCTTATTTGTCTTGTTCCTAAGAAATGAATGTTTGGTATCATTGTTATTTGTCAAAGAATTGTTAACTCTGCCTGTATGGGTACATAAACAGAAAATTTTGTGGTTAAGAGAGATCATTGGGAGAACTTTGAAAGAGCATTGGGAAAAACTTAGGAAGAATAAATGATGAGAAGATACATGTGAGCTGATTTATTTCTTTCAAACTCAGATATCTTCAGTCAGTTTTTGCTTGCTATAGTGGTCCTGCTGAATCTTGAGAAGATTAGGGGGCTCTCACCTCACATAAACCTCTTTATTATATCAATAAAGTATATGTTTTGTCAGATTTTACATTCTAGAAGTTGGTCAATTTTATTAATGAATAATGAAGCTTTCATTTCTATTCTAATTTTCCTTGTTACAATTTTTCATTTTGTTTACCATGACAAATTATTTATTTCATATTTTTTTGAATTTTTTTCTGTTCTATGGATATTATTATTTATATAAGACAAGGGCTCACTCTATATCCCAGATTGACCTATAACTCACAGTTCTCTTGCCTATTAATTCCCATGTATCAGGGTAAGATTTTAAGCAAAGCTTCAGCCAGTGTTTCAAACATAATTCATTTTAGCCTTTTCATTTGCCAAAAATATTCCATGAAACTCCATTTGAATATGTCTCACGAGAAATCAAACATCAAATTTATTATAATATCTCAATGAAAATACTTCATAAGTTGTTCATCATTACATAGATGTAGTAACTTTACAAATTTTGTGCTTTCTCTATAGTTTTCTTATCTTGAAATATATTGTGGTTTTACCATTTTTATTAAATCTAATCTAAAATTATATAGAATTGAATTGCAGAGAATTTCTTACTAAGTATATATAGTTTATTATAAATTTTCTTTTTAATTCATATTTGAGATTGCCATATAATGCATTTTAATCATATTCAGCCCCTCACTGAAATCCTCCAGTTCAAACCCCCTATGTGTCTTTTTTTCCACACATAATGCCCAGTTTTAGATGCCCATGAATTGTGAGATATGGAGCCTTCCACAAGAGCATAGTTAACTTACCAGGGACATCATTCTTAATGAAAATTAGTCTTCCTCTTTCAGCAGCCATCAAATGCCAGTAGCTTTTTAGTTAGAGGAAGAACTCCCTGCCCACCTCCCCCTCAATGCAGAGATTTGGTCTCTATTTAGCTTCCTCAGGATTTAGGCATAGGACTGCAATCACTCTGAGTTCATAAGTACATCTGTATTTTTGTCTTAAGGACATCGTTCACTTGGATTCATCGACCACCTTGGATTAAAGGGTTCCCCATTTGGAGTTATTGGGCAGTGTGATCTCGCCGACTCCTGAAAAAATCACAGACTCTTCTCAATGTTATTGGTCTTTCCAGATCTCATTGGAATGACTTTGTTGCTGAAGGTACCCTATACTTGGTCAAAGAGCATGGAGATTTCATAATTTTACTTGCCTATAAGTGTCATCCTTATTGGATACCTTTCATAGTGTTGGAAATTACATTGAGAAAATGCTCAAAACTCTTATCAGCTGGGTACCTTGTTATCTCTAATAACATCTGAACTGGCAAGACATTCTCATTAGTAAATTACTGGCATAAACATATAGGATTATTGAGCAATTTTCTGCTCAACAAAATAAGACTTGTATCTGACAATATTGTCAGACTAAGAACCTCTTGATCTCGCTTCCCATTAATACACTGCATTTACTTATGAATATTTCAGTTGTTTAGTTTTTAATCATTTTATATAGATATTCCAGGTAAACAATGAACTTTTTGCCGATACTATAATATCTATTGAGCGAAACAAGTATGTGATAAATTTTGCAGATAAAATAAAGCTAGCAGGTAAAGGCAGTAAATTTATAATTTAATTGATTAATACTGCAGCCTGGTGAGCTTAGGCTAAGTACAGTAATGCACCAATACTCATAGGAATGTTGTACCAAAAGCAGAAATTTGAGCTAGTTCACAACCATAAAATTTGGAAAGACATCACCTCTATCAAGTAAATAAATATGATGTTAATTATTTTTTTATTTTCTTTTTTTCATAAAATGTTTTACTATATAATTATTCAAATGTCTATAGATTCGTTAAGGTTCTCTAAAAATTTCTTTTGCATACAAAGCATCTATGGTCCCCAGTGATCATCAGGATGAATTGAAAATGCAAAATATGTTACATTTAACCTTAGATATTTCAAATTAGTTACCAAACCAAAGCTAATTTAATGGGGCTATTACATTCTGTATTGTATCAGAAAAGGTCTAATGTTGTAATTAAATGTAATTGTTTGAATTACCATCATCATAACAGGAATCACAGATTAAGAGGGTTTTATGGAGTCTAACACTATGAAACTTTTTCCTTTGGGAGTTAAACTTAAGCCTGATATCACACATTTCGCAGGGTAAGTTGAACTTCTTGTGCTCAGCATGCCTTTAAAGTGACCTCAAAGAAAAAAAAATAACCTGGAAAATATATCCATAGACCAACAAACTTCTTAAAATTTTAATGACTTATTAGGAATATATAAATTATAGAGCTGAAAAAAATTTCCTTGTGTGCAAGATAAATGATTTGATGAACTCCATATGAAAACACCAAAACATAAATCCTTACTAGGTAAAGGAAGTCCATGCATCCCGTTATACTGCATAAAGAAATGAACATCTGAAACCTCACTTATAAATAAGCAGTCATTAAAGTGTAATAAAAATTTAAAAAATTAAAGCAATATATATTCTAGTTTAAAGGCATGCAATTAGAACTTCAGAAAAGATTTAGCATGTGCTGAGGTGCTGAGTTTAGTCCTCATTCTTCTGTGGGAAACTTGGTGGTTCCTATTAGAAACCACGGCCCTCTTCTACTCATCCGTTATGCTGTAATTTTAATGTCATTATCTATGTGTTCAAGAATTTGGAAACACGGATGCATGCCATCTGTGTGGTGAAGACAATGATATATGTCCTCCTAAAGAAGAACAATGGCAGAACAAAAATCATTCAGAATATACATTTTCTTTTATTGTGATTTCTCGGGACTTTATTATATGCTAAGGGAAGTAAATGGAGAGAGCTTCATTTAGTGTGTGATATCTAAGATATTTAAGTATGCTAATATTAATTGAAATAAAGAAATTAAGAACTTATTCCTGCACATAATATGTGTTCAGGCAATGATGTAGACAAACTATTCCAATTTGTACACCCATTTTTTGTCAAATATTGACTTCCTTTTAAATCATTAAAATTGAACTGACTGAACCTTACTACTGAATAATAAAAACTATTCCATTAATAACTGAATAAATGAGTCTAATGAGTAGTATAGTACAGATTTTGTCAGTGGCTCCTCTGGACTCATGAATCATTGTCTTTTTCTCTAACAGTCTCAGCAAAAAATTTACTTCCCACTCACAATTCTCTAGTACTGATGCATTCAGCAATGTCCAGTCATCTCTGGTGAGGCACCCGGGCCCTGTGCTTAGTCTCCTACCTACTTTTGATGTTGATGTAATGACAACTTAACAACCATAAGAACTTCTTCAGCTCTAGAGCTGGACACACTCTCACCTCTTGCAATCACCTGAGCAGTTCTGCCTCCTGTACTCTGAAGATGTACTTTAGAATTATATATGCCAACACCAAATAACATGATCGCACTGTCTCCAAGGATTACCAACTCTCAGGGAGAAAACCTTTGGAAAGGAAGCAAATGCCATATCCCAGATGGTTAATCTTATTCCTTTATCAAAATCAATCTCTATTGGTGTTAAAGATTTATTTAGAGATATCACCTGAATTAAAACCAATTATTTTTACCAATGAAATCTCAATAGAATTTGAGATTCCACATTTCTGATAAACTACTAGATAGTGTTGTTGGTTCCAGCACACAGAATAGTGAGCTGGTCTTAAATGTCAGAAGATATGCTGACACATCTTTTTGAAAAGCAGAGAATTTAAAATAATAAACTAATTTCTGTTTTACAAAAGTTTGTTATTATATCATATCCAACTCAGCACTTTGGAGACTCATGCCTCTTCTACTCAAGTATGTAAGATTATAGGTAATCATCAATGTATGAGGAAACCTTCTTTATTTGTCTGTGTATATGTACACACGTAAGGAAGTTGCATGTGCAAATGTATGCACGAGTATGTGAAGGGCAAAGGACAAGTTCTGGTGTTGATCCTCAGGCTGTCCGTATTTTTGGATGCAAGGTCTCTCACCGACCTGGAATTAGGCAGGGAGCTAGTCTGGGTGGATAGTTTACCCTAGCAATCTGCCTGTCTCTACCTCCCAGTGCTGTGCTTGCATTTCCCAGTCATCCTAGTTTTTAAAGTAGATTTTTGAGAACTAATTTGAATCCTGATGCTTGTATAGCAAGTACTTAAGCAAATGAATTACTTTTCTACCCTGTTTTAAATACTTTTATACCATTATTTTATTATTGGGAGATTATGTAATTTAATTTGTACCTTCTTGATGATTTAAGTATTGTTTTCTAAAAGCAAGCTGAAAAATTAGTGCACCTACTTTGTTATAGACTCTTAGAGTTGGTTTCAGCTGACAACTTGACAAAAACCTAGAGTCACCTGGAGAAAAGTAAGCTCAGAAGAACAGATTCACTTCTGGTCTTATTTGTGAAGCTTTTTCTTAACATCTAATTGGATATTACCTTAGCAAGCACATTCAGAGTTAAACTTTAATCCATGGTGATTTGATAAGACACAGGAAATTACTCCAATATTTTTGCATCTGTGGAGGTGTTACCACATATGTGATCAATTCTAGGGAAGGTTCCATGAGATGCTGGGAAGAAGGTATATTCTTTTGTGTTTGGGTGGAATATATTATAGATGTCTGTTAAAGATATTTGATTCATGACATCGGTTTGTTTTCTTATTTCTCTGTTAAGTTTCTATCTAGTTGAACTGCCCATTGCCAAGAGTGGAGTGTTGAAGTGTCCTACTATTAGTGTGTGAGGTTTGATGTGTGATTTAATTTGTAGTGATGTTTCTTTTATGTATGTTAGTGCTTTTGTATTAGGTGCATAGATGTTCAGAATTGAGACAACATCTTGATGGATTATTCCTCTTATGAGTACAAAGTGTCCTTCTCCATCTCTTTTGATTGATTTTCTTTTGAAATCTATTTTGTTAGATATTAGGATACTTATACCCAATTTTTTCCTAGCTCTTTACTCTGAGGTTGTATCTGTCTTTGAGGTTAAGGTGTGTTTCTTTTATACAGCAGCAGGTTGGATCCTGTTTTCATAACCATTCACTTACCCTGTAAAGTTTATCAGTGAATTGCATCCATTGTTATTAAGAGATATTAATGACCAGTGATTCTTTATTCCAGTTATTTTTCTTTAATAGTGTTTGTGTGTTTCCCATCTTTGGATTATGCTGGTGAGGGGGGTTATCAGTTGCTTCTGTTTTTGTGGGTGCAGATAGCTTCTTTTGTTTGGGGTTTTTCTTTGAATACTTTCTGTAGGGCTGTGTTTCTGGATACATTTTGTTTAAACCTGTTTTGGTCATGGAATATCTTGTTTTCTCCATTGATGTCAAGTGATATTTATCCAGAATATTGTCCAGTTCCTTTATGTTTTCCAATATTGGGCAGTACAGATTTTTGAAATGTGACCTAATGATTCTCAGATATCCTCCGTGTTCGTTGTTATGTCCCTATTTTCATAACTGAGTTTGTTAAATGGATATTTTCTCTCTATCTTTTGGTTAGTTTGGATAAAGATTTGTTTAGTTTGTTAATTTTCTCAAAAACCAACTCTTTGTCTCATTGATTATTTTGTATTATTTTCTTTGTTTCTATTATGCTGATTTCAGGTCTCAATTTGAATATTTTCTACCATCTAGTTCTCCTGGGTGAGTTTGCTTCTTTTTGTTCCGTAGTTTTCAAATATTCTGTTAGTTCACTAGTGTGGGGTTTTTCCAGCTTCTTTATGTCATTATTTTGTGCTATGAATCTTTCTTTTAAAAATGCTTTAATTGTGTCCCATAAATTTGGGTATGTTGTATGGCCATTTTATTGAATTTTAGGAACTCTTTTATTTCTCCCTTTATTTCTTCCTTGACCCATTGATGACTCTGGTGAGCATTCTTTAATTTCCATTTCTTTGTGGCTTTCTGGAATTAGTGTTGCTATTAAAGTCTAATCTTAAGCCATGGTGATCCCATAAGATACATGGGGTTATTCTAAATATTTTATCTGTTGAGGTTTGTTTTGTTACCTAGTATGTGGTTAATTTTTGAAAAGGTCCCGTAAGATGCTGAGAAGAAGGTATATTCTTCTGTGTTTGGATGGAATATTCTATAGATGCCTTTGCATAACTTATTTTATTCTAATTGTTTAGCTTACAGAATTAAAGAAGTATTTCTTGAGTAATTTGCCAATTGATGATGAAGGCCATCTACAAAACATTGAAAAAGTCATGGAATATAGAAGTAATTTATTTATTCCCAACTTAATATTTATGATAAGATAAGCAAAGCTGAGTTCATATAAGCAAATATAACCAACCACAAAAAGGACTTAGAGAATTTTCACCAGGGGATAAAGGATACTATCTATGAATTAACTCTATTTATACAAGACAGTAACAATTCTCCATGGGTATGAAGGCGAAGATTCAATTTTAAGTTAGGTACTTTTCTTCCAAAAAGTCACGTAGTAACAATATTTCATACCTAGTATTATTAATTTCTGTTTCTAGACTATATCCTCCTACAAATTGCAGAAATCATTCCCTATTGCTAATAAAAACTATTCTTTGTTGAGTGGAAGTTTATCTTTTGCATTAGCTTTTTTAGTGCAACTTTGACATTTTATCTCAGGCTGTATGTAGATCATGGAATCATGATAGCGACAACAATGGTATAAAACATAGATGACAATTCACTTTGACACAAGGAGATGACTGATGATGGATCAAAGTACATGAAAACGGTGGAACCATAGAATACAGCAACAGCCAAGCTATGGGAGCTGCAGGTGATGAAGACTTGGATCTTCTCCCAGAGGATTGATTGTGGAGAATTCTGATATTATTGAAGATATAAGAGCTAATGTTATTTATAGCTATTAGAACATTAGATGGAAATTTTTGCCCCATATGTTCCTGCCACTATTCAGTTCCCCAGAACCACACAGAGGCTTATATTAATTACAACCTGTTTGACCCTTTAGCTCAGGCAATTATTAACTAGTTCTTACAGTTAAAAATAACCCATAATTCTAAAATCTATGTTTAGCCACATGACTTCTTACCTTTTATCAGTGAAGCATTCCTATCTCGAATCCTCTGAATCTGGCTGATGACTGTCTCTCCTCTTCTCAGAACTACCTCAGTCTGGTCACTTGTTCTGTACTTCCTGCCTTGCCTCTGAGCAGTCAGCATTTCATTAAACAAATATGAGTGACAAAGATTTACAGTGCACAGAGCATTATCCCACAGCACTTCTCCTTTTATTATTTTCAAAAAAGAACTCTGAATCTAATCTTTGTTTAGCTTTTTTCCTGATCATTCTCTTTAACAACTTGTAAACAATACTATAAACAAAGGCAAACGTCCATAATTCAATTTATGGGCATGTGCACATAGTATTCTAGGATATTTATTGTGGATTGGGTCACTAAAAATCTTATGAGAACCTAAAGAAAATTTAGGATTATGATAATGTTCTGACTTAAGTATTCTGTGAGGCTGGGTCATGTCAGCTGGAATTCTTGAGGCTTTTCTACATGTAATAGAGAGAAAACTGCAACAATGGTGTTAAAAATAATGGATCTTATAGACTATCTCTCCTATTTTTCAGCGTGTCTTCCTTTATCAAACCTGATATTTCTAAGGAAGAATGAATCCACTGTTTCTCATTTCTTGTAGAAATTAAAGCAAAACCTCTTCTCCAAAGAAACATTTTTCAACTTAAATATTGAAATCAAGGTATTTCAAAATAGATAGGCTGGATTAATCAAAAGACATTTATAATCAAATGTCTTTTAATAGTTGTTGCTTTTTCCTCAGTAGTCAAACAATTTAACGACAACACAATAAATTACAGTATCCAGGTTCTCTGTAAATTTTTCATCTTCTTGTGGCCTTTATTTTAATCTATTTATTTTATTTTTATTTTTATTTTATTTTTTGTGACAGGGTTTCTCTACATATCTTTGGCTGTGGTGGATCTCATTCTGTAGACTAGGCTGGACTCAAACTCACATAGATCTGCCTGTCTCTTTCTCTTAAGTGCTGAAATTAAAGGCATGCATTACCACATCCAACATTTTATTAATTTTTTTCTGGGACCTGTGAGAGTGATTTTATTTTTTTATTTATTTATTGAAAAGAAAAAAATATTTCCGCCTCCTCCCAGCTTCTCATTTCCCTCCCCCNTAATTTAAAATAATAAACTAATTTCTGTTTTACAAAAGTTTGTTATTATATCATATCCAACTCAGCACTTTGGAGACTCATGCCTCTTCTACTCAAGTATGTAAGATTATAGGTAATCATCAATGTATGAGGAAACCTTCTTTATTTGTCTGTGTATATGTACACAAGTAAGGAAGTTGCATGTGCAAATGTATGCACGAGTATGTGAAGGGCAAAGTTCTGGTGTTGATCCTCAGGCTGTCCGTATTTTTGGATGCAAGGTCTCTCACCGACCTGGAATTAGGCAGGGAGCTAGTCTGGGTGGATAGTTTACCCTAGCAATCTGCCTGTCTCTACCTCCCAGTGCTGTGCTTGCATTTCCCAGTCATCCTAGTTTTTAAAGTAGATTTTTGAGAACTAATTTGAATCCTGATGCTTGTATAGCAAGTACTTAAGCAAATGAATTACTTTTCTACCCTGTTTTAAATACTTTTATACCATTATTTTATTATTGGGAGATTATGTAATTTAATTTGTACCTTCTTGATGATTTAAGTATTGTTTTCTAAAAGCAAGCTGAAAAATTAGTGCACCTACTTTGTTATAGACTCTTAGAGTTGGTTTCAGCTGACAACTTGACAAAAACCTAGAGTCACCTGGAGAAAAGTAAGCTCAGAAGAACAGATTCACTTCTGGTCTTATTTGTGAAGCTTTTTCTTAACATCTAATTGGATATTACCTTAACAAGCACATTCAGAGTTAAACTTTAATCCATGGTGATTTGATAAGACACAGGAAATTACTCCAATATTTTTGCATCTGTGGAGGTGTTACCACATATGTGATCAATTCTAGGGAAGGTTCCATGAGATGCTGGGAAGAAGGTATATTCTTTTGTGTTTGGGTGGAATATATTATAGATGTCTGTTAAAGATATTTGATTCATGACATCAGTTTGTTTTCTTATTTCTCTGTTAAGTTTCTATCTAGTTGAACTGCCCATTGCCAAAAGTGGAGTGTTGAAGTGTCCTACTATTAGTGTGTGAGGTTTGATGTGTGATTTAATTTGTAGTGATGTTTCTTTTATGTATGTTAGTGCTTTTGTATTAGGTGCATAGATGTTCAGAATTGAGACAACATCTTGATGGATTATTCCTCTTATGAGTACAAAGTGTCCTTCTCCATCTCTTTTGATTGATTTTCTTTTGAAATCTATTTTGTTAGATATTAGGATACTTATACCCAATTTTTTCCTAGCTCTTTACTCTGAGGTTGTATCTGTCTTTGAGGTTAAGGTGTGTTTCTTTTATACAGCAGCAGGTTGGATCCTGTTTTCATAACCATTC
>NW_026068218.1:795248-798385 GCF_014885135.2 Alexandromys fortis
AAAACCATTTACTTCTTTTTATAACTGTCTATACTCTTTTTTGTCTCTCTCCCAAGTGCCCATACATTTTTTAACACACTGTGTATCATTTAGAGGTTTTTATGTCTGAATCTGTCCTGATTGCATACCTGTAATCTTTTTCTGACCAGTCCAGCTTCTAAAAATGCCTAGCATTTCTTTTTTTTTCATTAATTTTTATTGAGTTCTACATTTTTCTCTACTCCCCTCCTGCCTCTCCCTTCTCATTCAACACTCTCCCAAGGTCTCCATGCTCCCAATTTACTCAGGAGATCTTGTCCTTTTATACCTCCCATGTAGATAAGATCTTTGTATGTCTCTCTTAGTGTCCTCATTGTTATCTAGGTGTTCTGGCATTGTGATTTGTGGACTTTTTTGCTTTATGATTAAAAACCACTTATGAATGAGTACGTGTGATAATTGTCTTTCTAGGTATGAGTTACCTCACTCAAAATGATGCTTTCTAGATCCATCCATTTTTATGCAAAATTCAAGGTGCCATTATTTTTTTCTGCTGTACAGTACTCCATTGTGTAAATGTACCACTTTCCCATATCAATTCTTCAGTTGGAGGACATTTAGTTGTTTCCAGGTTCTGGATATGACAAACAATGCTGCTATGAACATAGTTGAGCACATGTCCTTGTGGCACAATTGAGCACCCTTTGGCTATATATACCCAAAAGTGGTATAACAAAACAACATAACTCTATATTAAGAAGAAATATGACTATATCATTATAGTACAATGAGGAGGAGTCATGTAGCTGTGTGTAGAATATTGCACAGATAACCATGAAATGCATGTGCCTTTCTTCCTGTTTACCATTGTCTTTTTAGTTTAAGATATTGGAAACACCTTGTGGGTGGGATAATGATAGAACCTGTCCTCTGTTAACAAATGCACTGATATAGTGCTCTATACTTTTCAATAATCAGAGTTACACAAAACTTATATTGCATAACTTATTTTATTACAATAGATTCACTTATGAAATATTTGATAGTACTTTTGAATCGATATATAAACAAGAGGACCTTCTAAAAATATTTGAGGCAACAAAGAAATGTTATAGAAATTTATGTACACACATATTAATAAAGTTATGTTTGGCTTGCCTAAAGAGAGTTTGTTCATATCTGCAAATAAGCCCAACCCTCCCACGAAAAAGCTGAGGTAATTTTCAGCAGGTGATGTAGGATGTTAACGTGAATAAACTATGGTGATATAAAAAAGTAGCACTTCTCCAAGGGTATGAAGGTGAGAATCCACTTCTACATTTGGTATATATTTTTTTCCAAACAGGCCAGTGCTAAAAATAGTCTCACATATAATATTACTATGTCCCATATGTAGGCTATATCTAGCAATAAGTTGAAGAAGTTATACTCTATTGCTAATGAAACTCACTCTTGGTTGAGTGGAAAATTACCTTTTAATTAATTTTTTTAGGGCAATTTTGACATCTTTATTTCTCAGGCTGTAGATCATGGGATTCAACATAGGCACAACAATGGTATAAAACACAGATGAAAATTTAGTTTGCCCCAGGGAACTGACTGATGATGGCTGAAGATACATGAAAGCTGTGGAACCATAGAAGAGAGCAACAGCCATGATGTGGGAGCTGCAGGTGCTGAAGGCCTTGAGTCTTCCCCCAGTGGAATGAATATGGAGGATGCTGACAATGATGAAGATGTAAGAACTAAGAATGGTTATAGCTGGTATAAGAATGTTAAATGAACCAAGGGACCATGCTAGTACTTCAATGATAAAAGTACTAGAGCAAGAGAGCTCCAGTAATGGGAAAAGATCACAGAAGTAATGCCTTATTAGATTAGACTTACAGAAAAGCAATCTCATCATGAAGAAAGCAGGAGCCGTGGCACTAAGGAATCCCATACCATATACCCCAGCAATCATCCACAAACAGACTTGATAGGACATGGTTACATTGTAAAGCAAAGGGTTAGAGATTGCCACATAGCGGTCATATGCCATTGCAGCCAACATGTGACATTCTGCAATAGCAAAAGCACAGAAGAAGAAGAACTGAGACATGCATTCTGGGTAGGGGATGACATTCTTTTCTGTCACAAAGTTCACCAGCATTTTGGGAGTAATGACAGTTGACTGACAGCAGTCAATAAAGGACAGACTGCTGAGTAAATAATACATAGGGGTGTGAAGCTTAGAACTAAAAATAATCAAGATGATCATTCCTAGATTTCCCACAACTGTAACCAAATAGACTCCCAGAAAGATGAAGAATAGTGGCAATTGGAGCCCTGGATTATCTGTTAACCCATCAAGGATGAATTCAGTCACTGTACTTTGATTTACTTCTTCCATTCTCTTCTGGAAACTGTATGTAAGAATGAAATTTTATATAGAGTAGAAAAATTTGAGTATCAATTCTCCTATCACTCAGTGAATTTTGAAACATAATATTTTCAGGTATCTCCAATCAGCTAGCATCCTCATTTCAATTTGAGCAGTCAGAGATTTTGTAGTCCTGGAAAAAGGAAGTGTGCAAAGAAATAATCAAAGACATGTTTGTGTACTTGTGACATCGTCATAAGAACTAGGTATACTGGTACCTATATCCTACCACATGCAAACCATACTAGCACCTCTTATAGAGTGTTTCAAGTATTTGTCATGCCTTAGTAATAGCACCTATTTTTATTACAAAATGTTTCATATGTGATAAAGTAAAAACATTATGAAAAGACATCACTAGCCAAACTAAAATTAACAGCGGATAAATATAAGTATTGGATATAATTGATCACAGTAGATTTCATATTGTTCCCAAGTATCTGTGAAATATCAACACAGTTGCAACTCTATAAAATGATAAAATGATTTTCATTTTTGCAATGATTTCATGTTTTATGTGTGCAACTGTGTGTGATTTATTTTAAGCAGTTAATTTTTTCATACCTTATATTACTGTGGACCAAAAGCATTGAACAATGAGAGCACAGCTATTAAAATCTCTAGGTTAACATCCAGCTTGCAAACCTTTGTGGACCTGCCTTTTGAATAGTCACTGTTGTTTATGTAAAACCTTGTGAAGTCTAGTGTACCTTTTTTTTATAGTGGGATTCTTCTT